>NC_056728.1:845311843-845441843 GCF_019279795.1 Protopterus annectens | reverse complement strand
TGTAATAGTTTAAATAGTTGTGAAAGCTTATGCATCTGTTTTGAGAAAGTGAATCCTGGCTTCACATTTGGAGAAATAATTTATGTCAAATTTTGTTGCAGTTTTGAAAATGGAGAATTATTAACTGCTTGCCTTTGCTCATTCTGGTTTTGCAGTACTAGTGTGATTTGTGTGAAGCAATTTGAAATATGTTTACATGTGGCTAGTATGCATTTGTGAGAAGTAAAATGGACTGCATAATACCTGTTATGTGCATGCCATACATTTCTGCATAATACTACTTTTTTGTAAAGTGCTATTGATTTAATGGGCACAACTTTTGGTGATAAGAAAATAACTTTTTTTTGGTCACTCAAAATGGTGGCTGTCCCGACCTGTGATTTTGGAAATCTGCCAACCCTGGTTAGTATGCAATGTGAACCTGTCTTTATGGAACATCAGAAAAGGTGGGGAAGCCATTAAGGCTTGAAGCTCAGATGAACTTCTGGCAGAAGTCAAAGCTAGTAACAGAACAGTTTTCCAAATGGAGCCACAATCAACTTCTCCAAAACAAAGTTCAAATCCCAAGGAGGAGGAACAGGTTTCATGAGAGATCTAATGTGAAGGATGCCTTTGAGAAAGAGTTTAACCTCTAACCTAGAAGCCAAAGGGGGAGACAAAAGCAGACAAATAGAAATGTCTGACAAATGAACCTTCACCAGGGAGTAGGCCAAACCATCACTGAGCATCTCACGCAAGTGTGAAAGAACCAATAGAATATCCACAAACAACAGATCCAGGCTGTGTGAACTACACCAAATAGAAAACCTCTCCCATTTAGATAAGTATGATTTTCTAATATTGAGTTTTCTGGCCTCCTGCAGTACCCTAAGCACATCCTCAGAAAAAAGGTGTCTGAAAGCAATCAGAAGCCTATCACTCACAGAGTCAGATGCAGAGTTGACAGATGTGGATGGATAAGAGATCCGTTGTCCTCTGTGAGAAGGTCCACCCTGTGAGGTAACTTGTGATGACTGACCTTGGCTAAATGCAGAAGAAGGAGGGACTAATGCTGTCTTGGCCAAACGGGAGTCACCAGCAAGATTTTCAGTTTGTCCTGCTGAATCTTGAACATGACTTTCTGAATGAGAGGAAAGGGGGAAATGCATAAATAAACATCCCCCTCCAAGAAATTGAAATGGCATCCACCTTCCAAATCAGAGGACCTGGGACTCTGGCACAAAAAAGAGAAAGTTGTCTGTTCAGAGGGGAGGCAACTAGATCTACTTGAGGAGTACCCTACCAGTGGACAATGTCCAGAAACACATCCCTGTGAATCAGCCATTTATAGTACTGTGTCATGGACCTGCTCATATTGTCTGCCACAGAATTATGTTTGGAGGAGATATAAACTACCCGAAGAGTCACCTGGTACTGAACTGCCAGTTCCCAAGCCATGACAGGTAACCTGCACGGCAGGTACAACTTCATCTGCCCTGTTTGTTTTACATACCAGAGAACTGTGGTATTGTCTGTAAACAGTTTTAGTGGTCCTGGATGGAAAAGAGGATGGAAAGCTTAAAGAGCTAAAATGAGAGCTCTCATCTCTTTGATGTTGGTATGGTCCTCCTTTTGAGAAGGAGTCCAAAGGTCCTGTACCTTCATGGAAGTAAAGGTTGCTCCCCATCCTAGGTGGGAGGCTTCTGTAAACAACTCATGAGTGGGAAGAGGAGGATGCAAAAGAAGACCTGGGTTGAGGGAAATCTGCTGAATCCCCAAAGAAGTTCCTTTTTGAGACAAGGGAGAAGAGGAACCACAAAGTCCAGTGGATGTGCATGCTGCATCCAAACTGACTTCAGGTACCACTGAAACTTCCTCATGTGAAGTTTGGCCAGAGGTAGCATGGAAATGGTGGATGCCATGAACCCCAGAAGCCTGAGATACTCCCTGACTGTAAGAGAAAGAAGAGGGAGAAAACTCAGGAAGTAGGAAATGAGAGACTAAACTTCTGGAGTAGGCAGACATGCCAGCATGATATCTGTCTGCAACCTGCACCCCAGGAAGATCTGGTCCTGGGAGGAGGAAAGAAATTACTTTTTGAAATTTATTGTGAACCCCAACCTTTGAAGAAGAGAAATAGCGAACTGTAGATTTTGTCCCAGGGTCTCTGGACAAGGAGCTTGAAAAAGAAGATTGTCCATGTAAAGGTAAACCTGGTTGCCCTGAAGTCTGCAGTAAGCAATGACAGAAGCGAGGCATTTTGTGAATACCCTTGGGGCAGTTGAAAGGCCAAAGGGCAAAGCTGAGAATTAAAAGTGAAAGGAAGCAATGGAGAAACATAAAAACTTCCTGTAAAGGGGATGAAAGGGAATGTGAAGATAAGCATACTTGAGGTACAGAGAGGCCATGTAAGCCTGAAGAAGCATAACAGGAAACAAGGTTTGCAAGGACAGCATGAGAAAGGTAGGAACTTCCAGGAAAAGTATCGAGGTGAGAAAGATCCAGAATGGGTCTCCATGGGCCATCTTTCCTGGGTACGAGAAACATTCTGGAGTAAAACCCTCTCACCCTGAGAAGAGCAGGAACTTCTTGAATTGTTCCCTGATGTAGTAACAACTGAGACACTTGGGGAAATAGATGCAGTTGGTTTTGAGGTGGTTGTGGAATGTCCATGAATGGAGGAAGAGTTTTCCAGAGCATGAAGTACCCTTGTTTGATAATGGAAAGAACTCATGAGCATTGAGCAATGGGTTCCCAAACTCGAAGAGACAGAGAAAGACAGAGAGAAAGAGGAACAAGACTGAGATGACTGTGGTAGTCACACACTGCCTGACTTGTCTGGAAAGGGCTGCTTCTGTGCAGGAACTGGCTGAGAGGGTTTAGTCTGAATAGTCCTCCTACGTTCTTTTTTTGCTTTTGGAAGTGGGCAGGCAAGTTTGTTTTCTAATAAAGGAAGTCTTTGAGGGATAATTCCTCTGAAATTTGGGGACAGGTGAAACAGATAGGTTTTAAGAGCTGTAGTTCCTTGCCTTTCTACAGCAAAGATTTAAACAAATCTGCAGCTGTAGTCCCAAACAAAGCACTGTTGTCTAAAGGAGCATCCATTAATTTTGCTTTGATATCATCTGGACATGAATGAAACCTCAATCATAAATATCTCCTAAGAACAGAGCCAGATGCAGCTGCCCTTGAAGATGTTTCTGCTGCATCAGAGTTGCATTTAATGGAGCGGTGAGCTACCTGTGAAGAAGCTCCTAACAGAGACATCAGCCGAGCTTTAACATCAGACTCTGGGAGGTGTGAAACTTCTTGAGAAAGAATAGCCAAAACATATCTGGTCATATCCATCTGGTAATTTATAGCACGGAAAGCTCTGGTGGCAGAAGTATAAACTTTTTTCCCTGTTTTTTCCATGGTCTTGCTCTCCTTATCAGAAGGGCAAAGCTTGATGGATGGCAACAGTTCGGATGTTTTGTCAGATGCAATGGAAACCACTGCAGGATCTGCTGAAGGACATCTATAAATAAATTTACACTTATCTGGCACCTTATAAAAGCTATCAGGCCTTTTAGGGTAGGGGCCTGAGAGTCTGGGGTCTTATATGCTGAAGCAAAAGCATTCAAAACTGCTGATAAGACTGGAGGTACAGCAGAAGGGGATGGATAATCCATTTATAGAAAATCATAATACCTTTTCTGCACATCAGAAATCTGAGAGCAGTCCCATTTAAAGAATTCCCTCATTTAGCTAAGGTTTCCCCAAATGTGATCTCTTCCACTGGCGAATCTTCTCCATTAGAGTCTTCCTTAGGGGAAGAATATTCAAGGGGGGTAGAATTTGAGTGGAACAGGCCAAAGATCCATCCTCAGAAGAGCCCTCATCCTCAGATGAGTCCAGCACCCTAACTTTCTTGAGTGGAGAAGAATAGAAAGGGGAAACAGGTTCAGCTGAAGGAGGCTTAACAGCCATGAGTGCATTAAGCAAGCCTTGAGAAAAAATTTCTCAATCTGATTGTGGAGTCTTAGGTGCAGAAATGTGCTTGATTTTCTGCTTCTTTCAGTAACAGAAGTTTCCTAGTAGAAAGGTATCTGATTTTAAATTTAACCCTTAATGATGTTAAGATAATGTCTATGTCTTGTAGGGAACATCAAAAGGGATCCGTTGCTAATGATGAAGCAAATAGTGTTAAAGGTGATCTGAAGTTCTAGGAGCAACAACATATGGTCAAAGATAATCTTACGTGCAGCAATGGTATTTCTGAAAATATAGATACTCTTCCCCAGTCACCTGAGGGCCCAAAGACATGAAAGGCATTAAACCCTGTTATAAAGTAAATGTAAACAGCCAATACATTTAATACTTTCTTCACAGAGACCATACAAATGCTAGCCAGTCAGCTAATCCCAGACAACTCAAGCCTTCACACCACAACATTACCTCCACTACCAACATTTAAACTGCAACCTATCTCTACTACTCTCATCTGTAAACTCATCCAGAAACTTAAGCCCTGCACACCTTCTGCTGACCAAATACCATCAGAATACTTGCAAAAAGCAGCTAAGGTAATTGCATACCCTGTATCTATCCTCATTAACAGAACCTTTACAGAAGGAACCATTCCAGACATTTGGAAAATCTCCCATATTATTCCCCTACATAAAGGTGGCAATTCAAATGATTACTCTAACTACAGGCCAATAGCCCTATTATCTCCTTTAGCCAAAATAATGGAAAAATGCATGCACCAACAACTACTACATCATTTATCTCAACACAACATTCTAGCTAACTGTCAACATGACTTTAGGCCATCACACAGTACCACAACTGCCCTACTATCTTTTATAGATACCATTAATAGAAACCGCAATAACAATAACCTCTCATCTGCTCTCTTTATCGACCTCTCAAAAGCTTTTGACATGGTCAACCATGCCCTTCTCATCAACATTCTAAAGTCCCTCTCCTTTGACTGTCAGACTATTAAATGGTTTAGGTCTTATCTGAGAAATAGGCAACAAGCAGTTCTCTGGCAAAACAACATATCATCCCTTCAGCCAGTTACCCTCGAAGTCCCTCAAGGCTCTATTCTAGGACCACTTCTCTTTTCACTATTTATCAATGAACTCCACACAGCAATCCCCCAAGCCACCTGCATACAATACGCAGATGATTCTATGCTAGTATGCACAGCAAACTCCCCTTCAGAACTACATTCTCTAACCCAGAAAGTATTTAACATAGTAGAAACATGGTTTACAAATAGATGCCTCCTTCTCAATGCTAAAAAAACTAAGCTCCTTTTCTTTACACCCACAAACAAATCTGCACACATAAACTTCTCTGTTTTTTCCAATAATGGTACTATTATACTCCCTGACACAACCACTAAACTGCTAGGAATAACTATTGACAATAACCTGACTTTTGATAGCCACATAAATAATACTATTAAAACTGTCAACAGAAAAATAGGCTTATATAAGATCAAACCTTTCCTAACTCCTATAGCCAGAACCACAATTGCTCACTCACACTTAATCTCTACACTTCTGTACGCTTCACCCATATATACTAACCTAAAGAAAAATAATCTTACCAAGCTAGCAAATTCCTATAATTCCATTGCCAGATTTGCCACTGGCAACACCTTTAGAACTCACCACTGTCTGAATCTAAGGCAACTAGGCTGGCCTGAACTTCAAAACCAACTGATACTACCCCAACTCACCATTGCCCACAAGATTTTCTACCAACCCAACAGCACTCCTATTCTTTCCAATCTCATCCAGCCTTACAAAAATCTGAATTCCCTGCGCTCCTCTAAGAAACTGCTTGCTTGCATAGGCAAGTCTAATAACCTGGCTGGAGACTCTCTTTTTTGTAACACAGTGGGAAAACACTGGAACCTACTGCCCAATGAACTAACACTACTTTCTTCCTTGCCTCTCTTTAAACATAACCTCAAAAAACACCTCCAAACACACTGGTTATGCTCCTGTAGCAAGCCTGACTAACCATTTCCCTTTACTAAGTATAGATCCCTAAATTTCGAATTCCTACTATTATCGCTTAAATTGCTAACACTCCTAATGCATTTGTTACATACTAATTCCTTGTAAGATAGACTAACTCATACTCCCAAATTTATATGCCAACAAACTCTCTCTAGTAGATTAATTACACTTAATTAACTATCTCTAAGCACAAGTCCTTGTTGTATTTTTATTAAAATCTTTTCTGTTAATTTCTACTTTTAATTTTTTAAATTTTAATTTTTAATTTTTAATGTTGTAATTCTATAATTGCCGGAACTTTTCTCCCCGGGCCTCTACTGAAAATGGAAATATATCCAGTTAGACTAGCCCGGTTAACAAATGTAAAATAAAATAAAATAAATAAATAAAATGTACTTGTTACACTGAAACCATGACTCAGTAACTGTACAAATATGAATGTGTTTAAGTTGCAGACATCAAATTCTGGCATCTTTCTAGTTAGACTCATAGCATTGAGTACTGCCACGTTGATGTTGACCAAATTTGAGTTTGAGCATGCTATGATGGAAGGTTTGTTAGGCATACTCTGCCTGAAAAGGGTATTACAGGGCAGAAAAAGCATTAGCCAGTATGCAGAGGGCCAGGTATGAGAGTTATAAGTTATCTCTGGTGAAACTGGAAATCATTTCTATTACTTTATACCAGACCAACACATATTGGATCCCCTTAAAATAATATCAAGTACTAAAGCAATTGTTTGAACCAGTTAGCTTGTCCTGGTATCTAAACATCATTCTGGGTGAAGAGAAGATGCACCTTAACCACAGTATATTTTTCTGCCTTTAGCACATGCATAATAAATTCCTTCATGTGTGTATGCACATCCCTCTAGGTTGAATACCTTGGGTCATTCACTTTCAAATTGGCCACCACTAGGTTTTTATTATATTTGTCTGACTTAAGGGTCATTAGGACCTTTGTGACAGATCCTGGAATCAGACAAGCAGTTATTGTTCAGTCTGGTGAGTGTGGACTCTGTATGACTAAATCCAGTCAATTAAGACTAAAACATTTCCCTGTGTAGAGGCAGACTTAGTGAGCCTTATAGGCCTAGACCTAATATCTTGGTGACTGACTCTTGGGTGAGCTATATTATAACCTTTATTGCACCTGTAATACATTGTATATGGTGCACATGATGCATTAGAAATACTGCATTACAACTATTTTATTCTGATAGTTATTGTGCTGTTTTTTGATCAGTAATATCTTATTAGTCATTATATGTTATACAAATATGTACTTCTGTGCTGAATCTAGAATGGGTCCAAATAGATCAGTATGCTGGTCAACAAATGCAGACAGAAACAAATAAAGTAACAAACAAACAAGCAAGCAAAAATCAGTACATAAACCATGGAGATACACTGCCACCTCCAAAGTAACAAATATCTGTCTGGCAATTAGCACAGAGGATTAAAGATCTGATCTGTTAATGAATTGCTTCCTGTATCCAAGGTACAGAGTTTGATTCTTTTCACTGCCTACTGTGGGATTCAATTAAATCAATTAATCAGATAATACTCCTGGGGTGCCCCTAAAAACAATACGTTAATCCAAATGAAGGATAAAATACTGTGGTATTCAAAGAAAGTGGCAACAAATGTAATAGAAACATATAACATCTAGGAGATGTAAGGAAATAGAGGCAGATAGACAACAATATCAAAGCACGACAGCCAGTTCAACCTAAAAGGGGATGAACAAATTTGTAGATGAATAACAACATCCCAGGCTGCGTTTTACACGAACTTCAGAACAAACTGGCTCCCCACCTAAGCACCATGTTCAATAATAGCCTCGCATCAGGCTTTGTGCCCACTGAATGGTGCACAGCAACAGTTATTCCACTCCACAAAGGGGGAGCCACCACTGATCCTGGGAACTATCGCCCTATTAGCCTGACGAGCCTGGTCTGCAAGGCCATGGAATGTATCATCAAGGAACTCATAAACAAAGACACTGGTAACCTCCAAACTCTGGATCCCACCCAGTTCGGGTTTGTGAAAGGCAGATCATGCCTCCTGAACCTGATCGACTTCTTTGAGGCAGTCACCAAAGCCGTAGATGAGGGTAAGGTGGTTCACACAGCCTATCTTGACCTCGCCAAGGCTTTCAACAACATCCCACATTTTGGAATTATAGCTAAACACACTAAACTACATATAAATCCCTACATCACAAGATGGGCTGCCAACTGGCTCACTGACAGAACCCACGCTGTAAAAGTTGCAGACTCCATATCTGACCTCAAACTAGTGACAAGTGGAGTAGCACAGCGTTCAGTCCTGGGACCGCTCCTGTTTGGTATCTACTTCTTTGAAGTACAGGCTAATACAGAACACCTCTGGCTAATGAAGTTCACAGATGACTGCAAACTAGGAGCCATAGTCAAGTCCCCAAATGATGTGGACATCCTACAGAAGGGCCTCGCTGAGGCAGATGCCTGGTGTCAGAGCCATGGCCTCAAGCTCAATGCCAAAAAGTGCAGTGTCATACCCTTTGCTAAAAACTCTGTACCCATGAACTACCACATAGGCAGCAATCTACTTAACACTGAATGTGTGATAAGAAACCTTGGGACACAGGTGGACAGTAGTCTCTCCTTTGATAGTCACATTGCCACAGTAGTCAGGAAGTCCTTCTACGTGGCACACCTCATCATAAAAGGGTTCTCATCCAGGAAAAAAGAGGTCATTGTTCCCCTCTACTTGACACTCATTAGACCCATTATAGAGTACAATGCCCCTTTTGGAATGTACCTCACAAGATATCTGCAGCAGCTGGAAAGGCCACAGAAGTACCTAACAAAGAGGCTTACTGGCCTCAAACAAATGCCCTACACTGACCGTCTCAAAAAACTCCAGCTTTACTCCGTAGCATATCGCCTACTACGAGGTGATCTCTGCCTAACATATAAAACTATGTCAAACCCAGAGCTGTTGGACATGCTACACATGCTAAAGAAATCCCAATCCTTCCGAGCTACATGCTCTAGGGACCTAAACATTGTCACCACAATAAACAGGACATGCTGTAGGGATAGATTCCTGTCCCAGAGACTTCCCATACTCTGGAACAGGCTACCCATCTATGTCAAGCAAAGTTCTTCATTAGCACTCTTCAAGAAAAATCTTGATGAGTGGATGGGAAATAGGAAATACACCCTGGGGATCACTTCTGTGTCTCAGCTCGATAGTGGCATAGGAAAATCACTTTCTTGGATGGTGTACGCCTGGGAACCTTGTTGGCTAAGCTTATGTAGGCCCTAGGGCCGCTAGCCTAGTACCTACCTATGAACCTATAAGGGTTAAAGGAAAAAAAAACAGCAGTCAACTAAACCTTCTAGACAATTAATGAAGGAATAATATATTGACAAGTGAAACGTTTGATAAAAGTGATTTTGAAGGGGAAGCCCCTTGTCTCCCTGGTGGTAGTTTCCTGCCCCTCCTATTTTCTCTTATACAAATATGTATATGATAACTTTGAGGATGAACACATTTGAAGAAAGGAACATAACTTCATTTTAGGAAGTACTTCTTTTCCCCAAAAATAGTACCTAAAACAATTTTCTGATTTGCTCTGTATTGCTGAAATTCAGTTAGAAATTCATTCTGCATCCCATATATACCCAGTATCATAAAAAAAGGTTTGTGAAATGAGAAACCCTTGGAATGGATCATGAGATAAAAGAATGGGTAAATCACTGGCAGACAAGAAAGGACAGAAGGTAACAGAAAACTGAGTTCATTTCAATACACATTGGCTGCTATTATATTAGCACAAGGACCATAGTGTTTTTTCAATGTCTCTAAAATGATTTCCTGACAACGCTCAAGCCATGCATCACAACTGATACACATGTATGAGAAGACAGGATGAAAATGGACTAGACAAGATGGAAGACATGATCTAAAATATGGAAGTTTACATTAATTAAAAAAAATGCAAAATGTACCTTAGGAAAATACCCTAGGAGAGTAGTATACAACTGCAGGGAAAGCAATTACAATGACAAATGTGGTAAAGAACTTGAGGTAGTCATATAATATGTTCTAAAAATATTAATTTATTTACTGATATTTGATTACTGGGAAAGTCTGACTGGGTAGAAGCCCATTTCCAGCATGGGCCCAGGCAGAAAAGCTCCAAATTATTACAAAATATTTTAAGAACAATAATTTTACAATCTTCAAAAAAAATCTTCAGTTTAAATAATTACAACAAATTAGACATAATATAAAAACACTGGTTAAGAATTACTACATGTTGCATAAAAAGAACTTAATAACTTACCATAACATTCCATGTGAGTTGTTCATCTCGCCTTCATTCTTACAGATGGGTTCGGAGCCTATCCTCGGCTCCGAGTCGGCCTACTACAAAGCTCAAGGTCTTCAGATAGCCTGAGGCCAAGTCCCTATCCCATGATGCACCTAAAGTTACCTCAGATCTTGTTTGCTGCATATAATAATACCATATGTCATTCTATCACTCCATAAGAGAAAGCTATACAAGAGTTCAGCAACCAGGAAGAATCCAGCATCTCGGTCTTCGAAAAACCCTGGAGGGGATAGGAGGGTGGAAAGTAAGAATGAAGGCGAGATGAACAACTCACATGGAATGTTATGGTAAGTACATAACTTCTTTATGTGAAGTTGTTCTATCTCGCGGTTCATTCTTACAGATGGGTAACGTCCCAAGCACCATCTATCTCGGGTGGCTCATGGGAGTATGTTTTTCAGGACAGTAGATGCAAAGGTGACCCTGTCAACTTTGTAATGAGTGATAAAGGTATGAGGTCTTGACCAAGTGTCTGCTGCACAAATGTTATTTGTAGGAAGTCTTGCAGAAAAAGCAGAGGATGTAGATACTGCTCCGGTGGAGTGAGCCTTAACTTTATGTTGTAAGGGCATATTAGCAGCTGAATAAGCAAATGTGATACAATCAGATAACCACTTAGACAGAGTTGTTTTAGCCACTGGCATACCTTTCCTAGAGTCTGAAAAAGAAATGAAAAGCTGTTCAGATTTCCTAAAATCTTTTGTTCCATCCAAGTAAAATCTGAGCCGTCTATGAACATCAAGTTTGTGCAGCATATATTCTAAATTGTTGGAGTGACTGGGGAAGAAAACTGGCAAATCAATATTTTGATTAAGATTAGCTTCAGTGCAAACTTTAGGCAAAAAGGAGGGATTAGTTCAAAGTGAGACTCTGTCAGCATGGAAACTCAAATAAGGAGGTTTAATGGGCAAGGCTTGAAGCTCTGATACTCTGCGGGCAGAAGTGATAGCTACTAAAAAGATAGTCTTCCATGACAAAAATTTGATTTCAAATGGAGGTAGAATAATGCGAAAAAGCATAAAATGTAGATTCCATGGGGTATAGGGAGATTTCCCAGGTGGTCTGAGATGAAAGGTCCCTTTGAGAAAGGCTTTGGATAGTTTGTGTGACATAATGTTCAACCCTTCAAATCCAAGGGGAAAATTAGAAATGGCAGCAAGTTGAACACAGACAGTGGCTGCTGCAGCTCCTTTATTGAAGATCATGGTCAAGAACTCTAGTATAGAGGCCATAGGGGCTAGGTAGGGATCAATGTAATTTTGAGAGGCCCATATAGAACATTTTTTTTTCCATTTGCTAAGGTATAGCTTCCTTGTAGAGAACTTATGACAGGATATGAGAATTTGCTTCATCTCATTAGAAAGGTTATGGAACCTGGCTATGATGGGAATTGGAGCAGCCAAGCTGTCAGTTTCAGGGACTGAAGAGAGGGATGAAGTTCCCCCGACAAGTGCGTCAGAAGATCTGGAACTGGGTCCAAAATCCAAGGATCCTCCAAAAGATGAAGTCGAAGGAAGGGGAACCAAATCTGATGAGGCCAATGAGGGGATATTAGAATGATAGTCCTTCCCAGGGCTTTTGCTTTCTGTAGTACCGTGGGTATCAACAGGATTGGTGGGAATGCATAGAGGAGACCCGGAGGCCAATCGTGTATGAGTGCTTCCCTAGGGCTTCTCCCAGAGGGGGAATCAGGGCAAAGTAGCTTCTGCATTTCATGTTCATGTGGCTGGCGAAAAGGTTGCAGCAAGGCTGGCCCCACCTGCGGAATATCCTGTCCGCTATTTTTTTCTTGAGGGACCACTCATGAGGCAACAAAATTGCTCTGCTCAGATTGTCTGCTATCACACTGGATTTCCCCAGGATGTGCATTGCTAACAGAAAGAGCTGGGTGGATATAGCCCACTGCCATACTCTTAGGGCCTCGCGTCAAAGGGGGTAGGACCTAGTTCCTCCTTGTTTGTTCAAGTACCAGACCACTGACATGTTGTCTGTCTGAATCGCAATTGTACCCAGAGGAAGAGAGTCCTGGAAGTACTGCAACACTAAAAGTACTGCTCTCATCTCTAGGACATTGATATGCAGATATGTCTCTTGATTGGTCCATGTGCCTTGGGCTGTTCTTCCCTGAAAATGCCCCCCCCCCCACCCTATCAGAGAAGCGTCCATGGTCACTGTGGCTGCTGGTGGGGGTAGGACAAAAGGACGACCTATTGTGACATGAAGAGAGGTCAACCACCACTGAAGATCCTTTTTGCATGAGTTCATGATCATTATAAGGTGAGACATTGGGAGTTCTTGGTAAGACCACTGAATGAACAACAGCCATTGCAGAATCCGCATGTGCATATGACCCAGCAGTATGGCCAATATTGCAGTTGCCATAATGCCTAACAATTTTAGTACTTCTGATGCTGGGGCCTTGTATTTGGATATCAGACTGTGGACCTGCTGACAGAGTAGTAAGACCCTTTCTACTATAAGACTCAGCCTGGTGGTGGTGGTGTCCAATTCTGCTCAGATAAAAACGATATGTTGCGATGGCGACAAGGCAAATTTTCCTGAGTTTACTGTAATGCCCAGCTGACTGCAGAGTGAAAGAGTGGTGTCCCTGGCTTGAATGAGTTGATGCCTGGTGGTGGCGGTAAGGAGCCACTCATCTAGGTACGGAAACACCTGGAATCCTAAACGTCTCAGGTGAGCCGTGACCACTGCCATGCATTTGGTGAACACTGGGGGCTGTAGTGAGACCAAAGGACATGGCTCAAAACTGGTAATGATTGGCTTCCAGCCGGAAGCTCAGATGATCCCTGGATGGTCTGGCCATTTTTATGTGGTAGTATGCATCCTGGAGATCTATCGAGCACATCCAATTGTCTTTCCCTAAAAAGGGAATTATCAACTGAAGCATTACCATCCGAAACTCCTATTTCTTGACAGATCTGTTTAGTCTACTGAGGTCCAATATAGGTCTCCAGTCCCCTGTCTTTTTTGGGACTAAAAAGAATCTCGAGTAAGTTCTGGATCTTATCTGGTCTGCTGGGACTGGTTGGATGACTCTTTTTGTTAGCAATGATCAGACCTCTATTGCTTCCTGTTCCCTGTAACTGGGTGGAACGTCCGGGATTTTTCTTGTGAGTGGAGGGGGTGTGGTGAAAGGAATGAAATATCCTCTGAAAATGATACTTTGTACCCAGTTGTCATTTGTTATTTTGAGCCAGGCATCTGGATACAAAGATAAGTGACCCAAAACTGCCTCCAAAGTAGGACAGTCAGGGCTCCTTTCAGGAGTGCTGGTAGGGCTTCCCAAAGAAGGGATCTCTGTTGCCCTGGTTTTGCAGACCCCTTCTGCTGCGAGGGCGGCATCTTCCATTATTGCCCCCTCCTCTACCCCTGGAGGGGGGGTTCACCACGTGTGTCCTTAAAGGCTCCTTGGGCTTTTCGGAACCACATCTTCCCTCCCCTTTGACCCTTAGGGTAGGGTCTGGTAGGGATGGAAAAACAGACTCCGATGGCAGACAGTGTCTTTCCTTCCTGCTCACACCTGGTCAAAGTTTCCTTAACTTTGGGCCCGAAAAGGGATGAGCCATCAAAAATAGAAGTTATGTCCTTACCATAACGTTCCATGTGGAGTGTTCATCTCGCCTTTGTTCTTACACATGGGTTCGGAGCCGATCCTCGGCTCCGTGCCGGCCTCTTGCAAGCTCTGCATCGAGAAGAAGCTCGAGACAATCTAATACCCACAATCCCCCTCTGCCTTTACCTCAGATCTAGTTTGCAAGCAAACCAATCTACAGAATAGCACATTCATGCTTATACACATAAGTATAGAAAGCAATTATAGAAAAACTATATACATATCTAAACAGACACATATAAAAATATATGTGTATACCAACTATGTACACAGAATAGTAACAGTAGCAAAAACTGCTTCTGGCCAGGCATCAAAGAACGTTCTTCCTAAGGGTGGGAGGGTGGGACTGTAAGAACAAAGGCGAGATGAACACTCCACATGGAACGTTATGGTAAGGACATAACTTCTATATGTGATAGTGTTCAATCTCGCCGTTTGTTCTTACACATGGGTAGCGTCCCTAGCTCCTTGATCCTGAGGAACTCACGGGAGGACGTTCTTGAGCACAGTGGAACCAAAGGTTGCCCTGTCCCTAGAAACCTTGTCTACTTTATAATGAGAAATAAATGTATGTGGCTTAGACCAGGTAGCAGCCGCACAAATAGCATCCAGTGGTAGGCGAGCTGCATGAGCCAAAGACGTAGATATTGACCTTGTGGAATGTCCTTTGGGTTTGTGTAAAGGGGTTGATTTGCAGAATCGTAGACATAGATTATACAATCCGTTAACCATTTAGAAAGAGTTCTTTTGGTAACTGCAAGTCCTTTCCTGCTATCAGCAAAAGCCACAAAGAGTTGATCTGTTTTTCTGTGATCTTTTGTTCTATCCAAATAAAATCTTAGCTGTCTGTGAACATCCAATTTGTGTAACATATACTCCATTTTGTTGGAGTGGTTTTTGAAGAAAGTGGGTAATTCAATGGACTGATTAATATTGTTAATAGAACACACTTTAGGGAGGAAGGATGAATTGGTTCGAAGAGAAACTCTGTCAGAGTGAAAGATCAAATAAGGGTGCTTGATGGAGAGAGCCTGAAGTTCAGATACTTATCTAGCAGAAGTAATGGCTACCAGAAAGAGAGTTTTCCAGGACAAAAATTTTAATGGGCAAGAAGAGGCGGGTTCAAAAGGGGGCAACATTAAATTAGATAACAACAAATTCAGACTCCAAGGAGACGTCGGAGATCTGACCGGTGGTCTGATATGAAAAACTCCTTTTAAAAAGGCTTTACAAAGTCTGTGAGCCATAACAGGAGCTCCACATTCTTCCACATGGAAATTCGAAATGGCAGCCAATTGAACTCTTAGAGTAGCAGGAGAAGCACCCTGATGAAATAAGTCTGTTAAGAACTCTAATATCTTATTCAAAGGAGCTATAAAGGGATCCACATGGTGTGTATTCGCCCAGAATACAAACCGTTTCCATTTGCTAGTATATGTTTTAGTAGTGGAAGCTTTATGCGAAGCCACTAATATATCCTGGACTACTGGTGACAAAAGATCAGACCTGGCTAAGTTGGGAATTGGAGCAGCCAAGCTGCTAGATGGAGTGACAGGAGCGGGATGGGGAACCCCTGACGAGTGAGTCAATAGATCTGGCTCTGGGTCCAGAATCCAGGGTCCCCGAATGCAGTGTATTTTCAGGAAGGGAAACCAAATTTGACGAGGCCAGAATGGAGCAATGAGGATTATCGTCCTGTGTAGGTTCCTGGCTTTCTGGAGAAACTTCGATATCAGAGGAAATGGGGGAAAAGCGTATAGGAGTCCCGGGGGCCAATCATAAACCAGTGCGTCCCTGGGGACTTCCCCTGGAGGGGGTAATAGGGCAAAGTAGCTCCTGCATTTGGCATTCATTGGAGACGCAAACAGGTCGCAGGAAGGCTGGCCCCACGCGAAAAATCCTTTTCGCCACTGACTGTTTTAGAGACCACTCGTGCGGTAACAGAATTGCTCTGCTCAGCCTGTCGGCTATGACGTTGGATGACCCCGGGATGTGCGTTGCTATTAGAAAGCGACCCGTGGACTCCGCCCACTGCCAAATTCTCATGGCCTCTCTGCATAGTTGATAGGACTTGGTTCCCCCTTGTTTGTTTATGTACCAGACTACAGACATGTTGTCCGTCTGAACTGCAATAGTCCCTAGAGGAAGAAGGGGAGCAAAGTGTTGCAACGCTAGAAACACTGCCCTCAACTCTAGAACATTGATGTGCAGATTGTACTCCAAATTGGTCCATTCGCCTTGGACTGTCTGTCCCTGAAAGATGCCCCCCCACCCTATCAGGGAAGCGTCCGTGGTCACCGTAACTGTGGTGGGTAGCACAAACGGCCTTCCCTAGGAAAGGTTGCACGTTTGAAGCCACCAGTTTAGATCTGTTTTGCAAGTCTTTGTTATAAGAATCTCATGTGTTAGAGGTAGTTGTTGAAACGACCATTGAGCAAACAGTAGCCATTGTAGGACTCTCATGTGCAGCCTTCCCAGGGGAATTGCAATAAGGGAGGCTGACATGAGGCCCAACACCTTCAGTACTAGTTTTGCAGGAGATTTCCTTGACAAGAGTAGAAGACGTATGTGAGTCTGCAGTGATAATATCCTTTCTGGGGGAAGCCTCAGAATCAATTGACGTGTGTTTAACTCTGCTCCTATGAACAAGATATTTTGTGATGGCTGAAGTAAGGATTTTCCGAAATTTACGGAGATCCCTAGGTGAACACACAGTTGAAGAACAAAGTCTCTGGCCTGCAGTAGTTGGCCGGGTGGTGGCGAAAGGAGCCAGTCGTCCAGATACGGAAACATCTGGAATCCCTGGCGTCTCAAGTGAGACGCTACCACTGCCATGCATTTGGTGAAGACCCTGGGGCTGAGGTCAGACCAAAGGGCAGGGCTCGAAATTGAAAGTGACTGGCTCCCAGCCGAAGCAAATGATCTCTGGATGCCCTGGCCATTTTGATGTGGTAGTATGCATCCTCTAGATCTATTGAGCACATCCACTCGTCCTTCTGTAAGAATGGAAGGATCGATTGAAGCGTGACCATTGAACTTTTCTTTCTTGACGAAAGTATTGAGGTAGCTTAGGTCTAGAATGGGCCTCCAGTCCCCTGTTTTCTTTGGAACTAAAAAGAACCTTGAGTAAGTCCCGAATCCTTGCTGGTCCGCTGGGACTGGCTGGATGACTCTTTTCTAGCAGCTTTGAAATTTCTAAAGCTGCTGGCTCTCGCAGATGGGGCGTACATCTGGGAGTCTTCTCTTTGGAATGGGATGGGATAGGAAGGGTATGTTGTAACCTCTGGTAACCACGCTTTTACCCACTTGTCTGTAGTTATATTTTGCCAGGCCTGAGGGTATAAAGCTAAGCGACCCCGACTGCCTCCAGAGCAGGACAGTCGGGCCTCCTCTCAGGAGTGCTGGAAAGGTTTACCAGGAGTGTTTCCCTGTCACCTTGATGTTGCGGACCCCTCTGCCGCCAGGGCGGCGTCTTCCACCTCTGCCCCTCCTCTGCCTCTAGAGGGGCATCACCCTGTGTGCCTGAGAAAGACCCTTGGGGTTTTGAAACCACATTTTCCCACCGCGTTGCCCTTTGGGGTACGGTCTGGTTGGGGTGGAAAACGGACTCGACAGCAGACAGAGTCTTTCCCTCTTGTTCACACCGGGTAAGGGTCTCCTTTACCTTGGGGCCAAAAGAGTGGCACCGTCAAATGGGGCGTTTGTAAAGGAAGACTTGAAGGCTTCTGCAAAGGAGCATAGGCGCATCCAGGATTGTCTACGAAGAGCAATCGCTGAAGCTGCTGCCCTACTCGAACCTTCTGCGTAGGAAATCAGCCTCATGGACGAGTTAACAATCGATGTTAGGGTATTAAGTTGCTGCCACTTTCTCTGAGACAGCTGCATCTGTAGCACCCTGGAGGGTATCTCCCAACTCTTTGACTAGATCCCTCTGCAGACGTGTAAAATGGGTCAAATAGTTCAGGGACCGCATGGAAAAAGCCGCTGAACTAAAAATGCGCTTCCCATATCTATCCATCGTCCTAGAATCTTTATTAGGCGGATGGACAGACGAAGAAGACTCCGACATCTCCTTTTTCGTGGCTGCTGCCACCACCATAGCGTCTACTGGAACTCCTTTTGTAAGGTAGGACTTATCCTGAGGTGCTGTGATGTACTTGTTAGGTTTTCTTGGAACAGGTTCCACTGTGTCAGGAGTCTCCCACGCCCTTCGAGCAATTAGTTCCATTAATTCGTCGAAGGGCGGAGTGACCCAGGAGGAGGAAGGGCGAGCACCAAATGCCTTCAGCAGAACTGACTCATCCTCAGAAGGGGGAAGGGACTGCCAGTCACCTCTCTGCTTCAGGATCTCCAAAATGTCTGAAAAAGAGACGTCTTCTGAAGGTGACTTAGGGGACCCCTCTGACTCATCTAAGTCAGTGTCAGATGTCAAGGATTCCTGTGGAGAATCCAAGTGTCTCCTCTTACACAATCTCTTCCTAGGGACTTCCTCGTGGGGAGCATCCGAAGAAGCCTCGGAGGAAGAGGGGGCACCCTCCAGGGGTGGCTGAGACACTGGTGCCCGACGCTTGGATGTGGCCGTGGGTGCAGATGAAGACAAAGGTCCTTTATGGGGAGGAGAAACTGCTTCCACTGATGTGGTTGTCTGGGTAGACAACACCTTCCTCATCAGGTCGAACGCTCCCGGGTCCCGCATCGAAGAGTCCCCGGTTCCGAAGAAATGGGAAGAATCCCGACACGGGCACCGAAGGCATCGACCCGAGGACGGAGCCGAATCGATCCGCGCCGAGGCCCGAGGGTAGAGTCGGAACCGACACGTCGGTTCGACTCTCGGCCCCGGAACCAAGAACAGACCGTCGGCTCCGAGACTCCGGTACCGGGTCCGACGGAGTCGAGGTGAGGGGAACAGACCGAGAAAAAGACGGTTCTGGACCCGAGGGCTCCACAATCAGTAGATCAGCCTCTTCCGGCTCCAAAGACTGAATCGGTCTCGGAGGAGGAATGGATGGAGATACAGGAAGGCCTTCAAGTTTTGACACCAACTGGGTGGAAACCGAAATAAGTTTAGAGAGGGCCGAATGCTCCAACAACTTCTGCACCACGCGATCCACATCGACATCTGAAAGTTTGGAGGAAGAACGGGTCGAAGGAACCGAAGACGGAGCCGACCTCAATATGGCGAAGGAGGGAGCTCCATCACCGGTTCCAAGACTCGAGGCTCAGGAACCGATACCAGTTGAACACTCGGCCCGAAGTCTGTGGAACCGGTGATCTAACCTTTGAAGAAGAGCTCGGAGCCGATGACTTAGGCTCCGACGTCTTCGATTCCTTAGAGGACTTCGATGCCTGGTCAGAAGCATCCAGAGCCTCTTGGAAAGCCGGTTTCAATAGACCCCTGTCCATTAGTTTCCTGCGCCTATCTGTCATGACCCTTCCACTAAAAGAGTGACAGATGGAGCAATCCTCTTGTAAGTGGAGAGGGCCAAGGCAGTAGACGCAGGAACTATGGTTGTCAGTGACCGACATTTTCTGGCCACACTGACAACGCTTGAAACCAGACTTTACCTTCTCAGACATTGTAGAATAAAAAGACAACTCCAGTAAAAAACAGTCAAATCCGAAAATAGTTAGTCACAATCGAGTAATTGTCAAATCCGGTAAAAATTTGTCTCAACTATGGAAAGATATGAAGGGTGTAGGCCCCGATAACAAAAATACCGATAAATAAAGTTAACGGTACCAAAAAATTAACGGAACCACAACACAATCACACTTGTTAACACTGAAAATATCAACTAGACTAGTATCCTAATAAAATACAACAATAAAAGTTATATCTTAGCTTAGAAACTCTCGAGCTAGCTCCCAACGATGCGTATGCAGCAGCGGCAAACTAGATCTGAGGTAAAGGCAGAGGGGGATTGTGGGTATTATATTGTCTCGAGCTTCTTCTCGATGCAGAGCTTGCAAGAGGCCGGCACGGAGCCGAGGATCGGCTCCGAACCCATGTGTAAGAACAAACGGCGAGATTGAACACTATCACATGGGGTATTTACAAAGGATGACATGAAGGGATCCATTAAGGAACACAAGCGCATCCAGGAGTGACTCCTAAGAGCAATTCCTGTACCCACTGTCCTGCTCATTCCATCAGCTGCATACAAAATGAGGTGCATGGACGAGTTAACTAAGGAGTTGAGGGTAGCAAGCTGGGAGGCAACTTTATCTGAAGATCCTGAAGCTACTGTACCCTGAAGAGTATCTCCCAGCTCTTTAAGGAGATCTCTTTGCAGTCTAGTAAAATGGGTTAGATAGTTGAGTGAACGCAGTGCAAAAGTCACTGAACTGAAAGTGCGCTTCCCATATCCATCCACAATCCTAGAATCTCTGTTAGGAGGATGGATAGAAGAGGAAGTTTCTGAAATTTCCTTTTTGGTGGCTGCCGCCACCACCATGGCATCAACTGGCACACCCTTGGTCAGAAAAGATTTGTCCTGGGGAGGAGACATAAATTTATTAGGCCTCCTGGGGACAGGCTTCATGGTATCTGGAGACTCCCATCCCTTTGTGAGACCAGCTGCATAAGCTCATCGAAGGGCGGAGACACCCAAGAGGTGGAGGACTGAGACCCAAAAGCCTTCAGGAAAACTGACTTGACTTCAGTAGGGTTGGTGTACTGCTGGTCACCCCTCTGCCTAAGGATTTCTATCATCTCAGCAAATGAGATATCCTCAGAGGGAGACCATGGGGACCCTTCTGATTCATCCAAGCTGGTATCAGATGTCAGACACTCCTGTGGGGAGTCTAGATGTTTCCTCTTACATATTTTCATCCTGAAAACCTCCTCAGTGGGGGCTTCTAGTGAGGTCTTGGAAGAACAGGGGCCACCCAATGGGGCTTCCTGAGGCTCTGGGTCTCCACAAATGGCAAGGATCTGTGAAGCAGAAGCAGACAAAGGTGCTTTAGGGGAAGAGGTAGCTGGACCTGAAGTTGAAGATGTCTTAGGAGACATAACTCTCCTCATGGCTTTGAAGGCACCTCTGCTCTGATGTGAAGGGACCGACGGATCCAAGGAAACCGTCTATACCCCCGTCATCAGGACAGTGGGCTCTGAGCCAGAGCTAGGAGCCAAGCTCATCCAAGCCAAAGCCCCGAGAGGCAGAGTCAGAACCGACAAGTTGGTCCGACAATCCTCCCCAGACCCAACCAGTGTGTGTCGGCTCCTAGATTCCTCGATCGGCACTGAGGACGTCAGAGTAAATGGAGTCAAAGACACTGGAGCAGGCGTTGGCTCCGAAGGCTCCACAGTCAACAAGTCTGACTCCTCTGGCTCCAAAGGACCGGTATGGCTCGGAGGAGGAAGAGTAGTAGCTGGTAAAAGGGTCTTTGGCTCTGAAGTTGCTTGGGATGGAGCCGATAAGAATTTAGCAAAGGTGCCTGTAAAAGCTTCTGCACCACACGATCCACATCCAAATTGGAAAGGCTAATTGAAGACCGAGATGAGTGGATAGAAGGTGGTACAGACTGTAAGAGTGGAGATTTTGGCACTTCGGATACCGGTTACAAAACCGGGGATCGGCTCCGAAAGGATAAGACAGTCGGCTCCGAGGTCTGTGGAACCATGTCGAAGACTTTTTTAGATTTCTTAACCTCAGATGTAGAAGTCTTGGAAGACTTTTAGGATTTACTAGATCTATCTTGGTCACTCAAAGCTTCTTGGAATGAAGGTTTAAGTAAACCTCTGTCGATCAATTTTCTCTTTCTCTCCTGGAGAACCCTAGAAAAGAAAGAATGACAGATGGAGCAGCTTTCCTGGAGATGCAATGCTCCCAAACAATAAACACAATTTATATGACTGTCAGTGACAGAGATTTTCTCCCCACATTTAGGACATTTTTTAAATCCTTACTTAGGGTGTTTGTCTTTATCATCAGCCATTTTGAAATACACAATGCCAAAAGGGTACTGTAAAAAATAGACATATCCAACAATTAAACAACAACAAGCCTTTCTAAAACTACAGCCTAAATATTAATCTCACACAAAACTATATCTAAATTGTAAAGAGTAAATATAAGCAAGTTGTGACAGAAAGTCACTATATAATACACACAAATATAACTACTACTGCACACACTTTTATCTAAACTGTAAGATAAAGTATTTCAGAGTTGAGAAAAGTCACTTTTTAACTCTAAGGCTAAATCTAAAGCTATCAGCACACAACTAATCTAAGCACTAATAAAGACTAAACAAGGCCTAAATAAATGAGGCCAAGAGAGCTAAATACTCTGTAAAGGAAAAAAGTGCACACCAAGGGAAGGGAACTACACAAAAGGTATAAGAGCTTATATAAATATCTAAATGGAAATTATTTATCAATAATGACAGAATTTTCAATAAAGAAAGGTTTTTACTGGCCCGAGCTAGCGAGAACCTCTGGTCTATTGCAGCAGCAAACTAGATCTAGGGTAACTGTAGATGCATCATTGGATAGGGACTTGGCCTTGAGCTATCTGAAGACCTTGAGCCTTATAGTAGGCCAACTTGGAGCTGAGGATCGGCTCCGAACCCATCTGTAAGAATGAACGGCGAGATAGAACAACTTCACATCAATCATTTAATATTTAGAGAAATGTTATACAGTCTGTAGACAAATTAAAGGTTAGTTAGTCTAATACAAATAGGAATTGCTATATGAAGTGAGGGGAAAACAGGCTTATTGTATATTTAGAGAGAAAGTCAGAGAATAGAATTAGATAGCAGTAAGGAAGTAAGTGAAGAAGGGAGACTAAGGAAGTATAAGGAATGAAAAGGTGCTTGTTCACATTTAGGGATATAGTTTATTCTGATTTTGAGCAAAACAGACAGATTTTATCTAGAAAGCTTTTTAGAGTGGTTTTGAAAGATGGGATGGAGGCTATAGGCCTGATGGATAGAGGTAAGGAGTTCCAGGCCTTAGCCAACTTGTACAAGTACAGACAATACCTAAAAGTAATCAAACAACTTAATAAAAACAGTAAAGAAGGCTAGTGTAATACAGGCCTGTATCACAGAAGAGTCATTATCAGTAGAAAATAGAAGTTTTTCTTCTTTAAAGGCAATCAGTAAGGCCTAATCCCAGTCTAGTGTCATGTGTGTAGTTCTGGTGACCTGGTCTTCATGCAGAGGTTTGTGGACTGGGGGGGGGGGGTGTAATACTGAAAATGGAAAATGAAAGAATTATACATATTCTGAGTATGATAAATGTAGAGGGAAATATGGGTATTGTGAAATACTGGAGGCAGCTGAAAACATGTTTCTTTTGTGGTAAAGATGAACATTTAATTAGTAACTGTGACTAAAGAAAGTGTTTTATTTGTGGCAAACTGTGGCATGAAGCTAAAAAATGTGAATGAAATGTAGACAGTGTGAACAAACAGGGAATATATGCATGGATTGTGAAGATAATATACAAGTTAAAGGGCAACAGCAAGAACAAAAACACAAATATAATATAGAAAGGGATCTAGAAATGGAACAGGAAGAGCAAAAAAATAATGGAAATAATAAAAGTGAAGGAAAAGCTGTGTATGAAAATGAAAAGAAAGGAGAAGGAATGGAGGGAGAAATTGAGTCAAGTGAAGATTAATAAATGAACTGGAGAGTGGTTAAGGGAAAAAAGAATTCCATAGGAAAAAGGGTAAAAGATAGAAAATGGAAGTTTAAGGGTGTAGGCATGGAAAAAAATATAAAAAAAGGCAAAGGGTAAAAGTACAATGATATAATAAATTATAAAAGAAAAATGGTGAAAATTTTAACTATATGTGTGAATAGTATAAAGAAAATTAAAAGAAGATTAGGTGTACTAGAATGGTGTTCAACACTTGATATGCATATTATTATATTAGAAGACACAATAATATTAGCAGAAGGGGAAAGGTTGCAAAAAAAAGTTATGGGAAGTTTAAATTATTTGGAACATGGGAAAAGAAACGTTCAGGATTACGTATATGATATCATAAATCAATGAGAGTTTTAGATTATACCACAGTAATGCTGGGTAGAGTAACAGTCAGAGATACAAGATGGAAGAATGTATATAGAATCATTGCAATGTATGCATACGTTACAAGAAAAGAAAGAGAAACAACGTTTAATAAAAAAATTTAAATTATGTTGGAGTGAACATGGAAATAATATTAGTGGAAGACTTTAATTGTGATTTGAGAACAATAAGAAAAGAAGGAAGTGAAGTTAAGATAACAAAAATATTAAGAAGTGGAAGGTTTTATAGGGTCTATATTAAAATCACAAAGAGGCGTTACATCGAACGCCTCTTCATCGACACATAAAGACCGAACGCACTAAACCGCAAATGATCAAAACAGCAATTTCTATCTCTGGGAAAGAAATCACTGGCACCAAACACACACAATTTAAAACATAACTAAGTGGGGGGCGTCACCCCCCAACTAAATATACCAACTCTGAAATCACACTACAGTGGGGTAAAGGGCAATGCTATGGCTCAGGCCAAGTGATTTTTTTCCCAGGGGAAAAAAAATTGCTGGCCTGAGCCTTTGCTATTTTCAGTCTTCAAGCTATATGTGTCGGCAAAATGGCATTCGTTGTAATGCCATTACGCCAATTTAATATAGACCCATTTTTATATATATATATATATATATATATATATATATATATATATATATATATATATGGGGTAATGAACACTGGACTTAGAAATAATATAAGAACAGTGATAGATTATTTTATAATATCTGAAAGTTTAAAAGTTATACAAGAAGGAATAAAAGCAACAATTTTTAAAGACTGTTTAGCAATTTGGATACAGATTCAAGAAAAGGAAGGCTATATAAGGTTGGGTAAAGGTATTAAAAGACTAAACAAAAAGACTTAAATGAGGAAGATAGGAGAGAGATTAATCAATTATTGAGCGATCATGTATGTATGAGAATTTTTAAAAAGATTGGACGAGTTGGTGGATAAGTTTTAAAGAAAAATATAAAAAATGTTTCTTGGAATGGCAAGATATAAAACAAAAGGTAATGGAAACAGAAATACAAACAATTGAGCCAGGAGATATTTAAACAAGTGTTAAGAAATAAGGTTATTTTTTGAAAGAGAGTGGCAGACATAGGAGATGAGACAAGAGAAAATAAAAAAATGCTATTTAAACCAAGATATGTCCTAAAAGGAAAAAAGAAGTAGTATCATGTTTAAATAAGATAGTAAAGGAAAACAAAAGAATAATAAGAGAACTAAAGGATGAGAAAGGGGAAAGAGTGACAACATGGGAGAAGATAATGGAAGTACTAAGAAAACATACAGAAAATATATTTAGAAGGAATGAAACAGAAGAAAAACAAGAATTAAACAAAAATGGAAAACTGAAAGATTAAATAAAGAAGATAATGAAGACCTGGAAGAAAAATAAGTGTGAAAGAATTAAAAGTTATGTACTCACCATAACTAAGCATCTTTGTTGTCCATTTTCATTCTTCCTCAATGAATGGGCTACAGATCTGACTCGGCGATATACTTCAGACTTTGGATCCAACTCTTGAGCTCCTCCCTCTACTCATAATACCCTAGTCCACCCCCAGAACCTCAGATCGAGTTTGTTGCCATAAAGTCCACATTAGGAAGTTAAAGAAAGGGATAAATAATAGAATAGGGCTGAAACGCAGAAGTATAGGTTCCAATAGTAAACCCAACAGGTCACTCCAGAAGATTATAGGAAGGGGATGGAAGGGGGGAGTAGAGGAAGAATGAAAATGGACAACACAGATACCTAGTTATGATAAGTACTTAACTTTTAAATCTGATATTGTCATTTTAATTCTCTTTCACTTAATGGGACAGAGTCCTTAGCTATGTGAATCTTGTATGGCCACCAAGGAAGGATATTCCAGAGAACTACTGAACCAAAGCCAGCTCTGCTTCTGCAGAGCCCCTGAAGAAGATGTAGCTGAGGAAGAAAGTAAACCCTTAAAAATAAGCTTATTCCTCCTGTCAACTAAGGCTCTTGAATTGAAAGCTGCAGCTATTGAGCAGTTTGTTTTTAAAAAAGCTGCTTCTAAACAATACACACACTCCTTGTTTGTATCAGATTTAGGGATTTTGTGCCTAAAAGAAGTGCTTTTTTTAAAACCTGTTGGCTTGTCAGCCATAAGAGTACAAAAGAAAAGAGAAAAATAAAAAAAGAGAAAAATAATAACAGGATGTTTTTGTGTTAGAAAAATTACCAACAATGGTAACTAAGAATTACTCTGTTAAAAGGGTAGTAGGATACAAAAAAGTACAGAAAGACAAATTACCAGCAATGGTAATTTTAAGAAATTACTATAACAATAGTATAGTGGCTCCTGATGCATAAAAAAGGAAGACTAAGAGGGAAAATCTAGATAAAATAATTAGACTTTTCTACTTACAAAAAATTGAAAAACTGTAAATAACATTGTGAGAGAAGGACCTATGTTTGAGCACAATGGCGGCAAGCTAGAATAGAGGAGTTGGGGATGAACTAGGGCATTGTGGGTAGAGGGAGGAGCTTGAGAATTGGATCCAACGTCTGAAGTATACAGCCTAGTCAGTTCTGAGGATAGGCTCCATAACCCATTCGTTGAAGGAGAATGAAAAGGACAACATCAAATTTGAAAGATATTTAAAAAAGAAGTAAATGCAGAAAAAGCTACAGGATTTGGATGGGACTGAATATTATATTATATGTATAATAATAAGGAAGAGTGGCAAAAATATTTTGTGGAAGTATTAAATGAATGGCTAGAAAAAGGAGTGGCAGAAAAAGAAGATGGATGGCAGCAATGAAATTTATAAGGAAGAAAGGCAAAAAAGAAGATACAAGAAATTGGAGATCAATAGTATTGAATAATACAGATTATAAGATATTTATGAAAATAATAGGGAAAATATTAGAAAAATAATGTAGATAAACTACTTGAACATACAATGTTTGGTAAAAAGGGAAAGGAAGTCAAGAATTGTTGATGATAGTGAGAGAAATAATAGACAATATAACAAATAGAAAGGTTGAAGTTAAAATTATGGTAGTGGCGTGAGTAAAGAAGTGGATAAAATACAACAAGAAAATGTATGGGATATATTGAGAGATTACAATATAAGTGATAAAATAATAAATATATTTGTTTCAGTGTATGAAAATAAACTGAGAATAATGTTAAAAGGATGGTTAGGCAAAGAAATAAATATAGCAAATGGGATAAAGCAAGGATGGCCAGCAAGCAGTATTTTATTTGTGTTGACTATGAATGCATTGGTTAGTTAAGTTGAACAGAGCATTAAAAGTAGCAGGATATAAATCTAGAGAAGGAATTCAACAAATGGTGATACTTACTTATGCAGATGATATTGTTTTAATAATTCAGAATAGAGTGGGCAGAAAAAGAGATTAAACAACTAAATTAATATTTAAATGTTATTGGTTTGTGTATAAATAAGGATAAAAGTAAATGTATTGGAATAACAGATACTAAAGAAGGTATTCAATTCACTGAGGAGGTAATAGAGACTTTGGGGATAAAGTTTGGAATTTGTGTTTACAGAATACAGCAGTGGGAGCAGATTATACAAAAATAAGGAATATATGTAGGTTCTTGAGGACATAGCTGACATACAAGAAAAAAAAATAATATATTCAGTTATATTGGAAAAAATGCATATTTAGCAAGTGTATATACTGTATGATACTGTCAAAGTATGAGAAATAATTAATGTCAATTGTATTTTCATTTATATGGGGGATCAAGGTTAAACCTGGTTAGAAAAGGGGTGTTGTCTGTCAAAGAAAAAGGAGGGTTAGGCTTAATTAATTTGTTCATGCAGCGTCTATGAATTTATACAAAGTATTGACAGGATTGAAAGAAGAGAATATAGCTCTAATACATGTAATAATGAAATAAAACTACAAGGAAATAGGGGAAAGAGAAGATATAGAGAAAAGTGTGAAAGGCAATTTAAACGAGGAAATAAAAGAATATCAAGACAACATTTTGTTATGGAAAATAATATGAAGAATGTAGAAAGAACAGGAAGGAGTGGTATTAGAACATAATGAATAAACATTATTGTATTTATCCATGGAACCAGCTAGAAAATGAAAAAAAAAAGAATTGCTATAAAATTAAGACTTGGGTGGTGTAAGAAGTATTATCAATGTAAAGATTTTTGGTGGAGATTAACAATAAGAAAATTGCCAGTAAAGGTTAATATGTCATATAAAAGAATACAAAAAAGAGTATGCAGTTATTGTGATGAAACTGCAACAACAGAACATGCTTTTTGAACTATAAAACAAACAAAAAAATATTTGTGGATGAAAATATGAAAATAAGGTACTGGAAGGTATTAAAAGTGCAACAGATTTAAATATGAATATGACAGAATATGGGTATTTTGGCAATCAAGGACAGAAAGATGTGAAGAAAATAGATAAAAATGTTTTATATTTTATGGACTATATGGAATGGAAGACTAAATGAGACAAAATTCAATGGAAATTGATACTGTTGGTAATACTGAAGAAGATACGTTTTTCATTATGGAAAAAGGTGGGGGTTCTGGAAATTGTAAAGATGAGAGGAGAAGGTATTGAAGTGTAAGTGTATAGTAAAGTGAAAAGGTATAAAATGTGTATAATTGTAATTAATGTACAATATGTAAATATTGTAAATAATGTAAATATGATATGTTTAATAAAGAACTCATACTCTTTGGACCTGCTAGAGAGCATTGGAGGGCTCCTACAGTAGCAAGGAAGAGGTCCAGGGGAAGCAGCAGCAGCATGGAGGAGTAAAGAAAAACTATGGAGAGTTGGAGGTGGAAAATGAAAATTTGGAGAAAAAAAATGTTTGATATGGAGCATAAGAATGAAATTTATAGTTATACACTCACCACAACTCTGCATCTGTGTTGTTCATTTTCATCCTTCCTCAACTGCTGGGTCTCAGATCCAACATCTGATCCATCCTTGGCTACTCTGACAGATTTGGGTTCTGTAATTTGAGCTCCTCCCTTACCCATAATCCCTCTCTTCGCTTTATTTATCTCAGATTGAGTTTGCTCTCTATACAATTAAACACAACATGACAAAGTAATATCAGTCTCTAACATGCTTTGAGGTAAAAAAAAACAAAGGTATTACTAAAGTGTAGAAAGGGAGAAGAGAGTTCTAGAGCTCATATAACAAGACCATTAAGAAATATCCCTCAGGGCATACAAGGAGACTAACAAAAGGATGGGGGACTGCAGGTTGAAAGTTGAGAAAGGATGAAATCAGATAACACAGATGCAGACTTATGGTGAGTACAATATAAGATGCAGTCTTTTTTGAACATTCCTCAACTGATGAACAGAGACCCCAGGTACAGTGGTCTTGGGTGGTCCTCAAAGAAGGATATTCCAGAGTACGTCAGATCTAAAAGCTGCCCTATTCCTAGATAAGATGTCTAACTTCTAGAGTTATAAAAGTATGAGCACTGGATCATGTAGTAGCTGCACAAATACCATCTATGAACGCTTTGGAGCAAAAAACAAATGATGTGGCCATAGATCTGATGGAGTTAGCTTTAGGATGTTTGGGTAATAATAGTCCTTTACTTTTGTAAATGAAGACAAAACAATCAGTGAGCCATCTGGCTAAGGTTATTTTTGACACTGCTTGCCCAATTTAGTCTTGGAAAAGGAAACAAACAGTTGTTCTAACTTTTTTTGGTCTTTAATTTTGTGAATGCAAAATCTGAGTTGCCTGTATATATCCAGTAAGTAAAGCATGTATTTTCCCCTGTTAGAAATATCTGGGAAGAAGATTGGTAGGTTAATTGACTGACTAAGATTAGCTGTTTACACCATTTTAGACAGGAAGGAAGAGTTAGTCTGAAGGGATACTCTGTTCTCATGAAAAATTAGTTGAGGTGGCTGGGAAAAAAGTGCATGGAGCTATGACACCCATATAGCCCACTACAATGGCAAACAGGAAAAGTGTTTTCCAGGATAAATACTTTACTTCTGCCCTGGCTGCAGGCTTAAAGAGAGGCTGAGTCAAGGCTTGAAGAATAAGTGTATGGCCCCAAGGAGGACTACGGTCCTTAACAGGAGGTTGAAGCAGCAAAGTGCCCTTAAGAAAAGCTTTACACAATTTCAAGTAAGCTAGAGAAGAATTCTTCTCACCTAAGTGAAAGTTTGATATTGCAGCCAGTTGTACCTTAACTATTGAATAACTACCCACATTATTGAAAATGGAAGCCAGGAAATCAAAAACAGCTGGAATCAGTGCTGAAAAGGGGTCTAGATATCTCTGTTGGGCCCAGACAGAAAATCTTTTCCACATACTGTTACAAATCTTCCTGGTAAAGGCTTTCTGACAGATGACATAAGAATGTGTAGAACAGATGAAGAAAGCCTTGAGTTTCTAGCCACAGATGGGTGAATTAGAAGGTCCTGAGTACGATCCAGCACCCATGAAGGTTGAACTAGATGAGGCTACAGGAAAGGAAACCACACTTGGTGAGGCCAGAATGGGGCAATGAGGATAACATTGCTCTTCCACTGTAATGCTTTCTGAATAAACTTGGGGATGAGAGGATTTGGAGGGAAGCCATGCAGTAGACCACAGGGCCATTCATGAAGTAGACAGTCTCTCTCTGGGGGTATCAGGGCAAAGTACCTGTTGCACTTGACATTGATAGGAGAAGCAATGAGGTTGCAGCATGTCTGAACCCCATCTGCAGAATATCATTTCTGCCACTGATTGACTGAGAGACCACTCATGATTGAGTAAGATGGACCTGCTCAGTTTGTCTTTTAGCACGTTGGTTTTCCCCAGAATATGCATTTCCAAGAGAAAGTGGTCAGAAGAGATCACCCACTGCCAAACTCTCATTGCCTCCTGTCATAGTGGGTAGGATCCGATCGCCTGCCCATTTGTTGATGTACCAGACCACAGACGTGTTGTCTGTCTGAACAGCAATCATCACTAGAGGGAGAACATCTTGAAATACCTGCAATGCTAATAGGACTGCTTTCATTTCTATGATGCTGATGTGAAGACTGGCCTCTGTCTGGCCTCTGTCTGGGACCACATGCCTTGAACTATCCTTCCCAAATAATGCCCCTTTCCTACCCTAGTTGTGAGGTAATCATAGTAACTGTGGCCTTGAGTGCAGGTAGAGTAGAAGGGCAGCCCTGAATGACTTCTGCATGAACCCATCATGCTATGTGATGTCTGTAGACATCTGTAATATGAATATATGTCATCAGTGGATGGTGTCTTATTGACCACTGCACTGCTAAGATTCTACTGTAACATCCTTATGTGAAAGTGAGTCAAAGGTACCAATTCTATCAAAGCTGCCACTGACCTCAGTAGTTATATGATTAATTTAGAGAAAGACTGTGTAATGCTTGCTTTCGTAAAGTATCCACTCTTATCTGTGGTAGACATGTTATTTGTGTTTGGGTAACTAAATAGGCACCAATAAACTCCAAAGATTGCATCAGGCAGAGCTGTGATTACTCTAGTTAATGGCAATGCCTTGTTAGAGACATAGGTGTTACAAGTACTCCCTAGCTTGAATGGGTAGATGCTTGGTGGAAGCAGATAGGAGCCAGTAGTCTAGACAATCAAATACCATGCAGTCTCAGGTAAGCTGCAACCACCGCTATGCATTTGGTGAACACCCAGGGGGCTGTGTTGAGACCAAAGGGCAGTGCTCTGAACTGGCAGTGACTGGCGCCCAGCTGGAAGTGTCAATATCTCCTGGAGCACCTATGTAACTTGATATGGTAGTATGCATCCTGAAGATCTATGGAGCACATCCAATTGTCCTTCCTCAACAGTGGTAGGTTGGACTGACAATGAACATTCAGAACTTTAAATGTTTCAGATTGCTGAGATTCAAAATTGATCTGAGGTCCCCTGTCTTCTTTGTCACTAAAAAGAATCTTGAGTAAGTTATGGATCCTTGTTGTTCTGGGGGGACCGGTTGGGTGATTCTTTTCCTCAGCAGCTTTTCTACTTCTATGGCTACTGCTTTCTTCTGACTGGGTGGAACAGTGGGAATCTTTTTGTTGCATTTCGGGGGTAGAAGATAAAATAGCATTTAATAAACTCTGGATATTATAATCTGCACCCAAGTATTTCTGGTAATGGCTATTACAGGCTTCTTGTTGTCGAGATAAGCACCTCCTGACTCCTTCCTCAGTGCAACAGTTGGTAAGCTTTCAGGGATGCTGAAAGGGTTTCTTGAAGAAGGGTCTTCTGAATCCCTGATGTTGTGGGCCATCTCTGCCTGGGGGAGTGGTGTTTTCCATTAGATTTCCTGCCTATGCCATGAGGGGATCTATCTCTATAGAATCCTTGGGAAGAACCTTGTGTCTTTCTGAATCACAATTTTCTGACGCCTCTCTGATTTCAGAAAAAGGTCCTTTGAGGAGTAGAAAAATTGATTCCAGTGGCAGTCAAAGTCTTCCCATCTTGTTCACTCTTAGAGAGAGTCTTCTTTACCTTGGGGCCAAAGAATGTGGATCCATCAAGGGGGCCACTGATGAATGAAGACTTGAAACGTTCCACAAAATCAGAAAGGCATATCCAGGCAAGTCTTCTGACAGCTTTTAATGAACCCACCAATCTAGCTTCTCCCTTTGAAGCATGAGGCATCAGTTTCATGGAAGCATTAGACAGAGACTGAAAGGTGGCCAGTTAAGAAGAAACTGTCTCTCTCTCCTCTGCAGACATGGACCCCAAGAAGTATTAGAAAATTGTTTGATCAATTCTCTCTGAAATCTTGTCACATATACCAGACAATTCAAACAACTGCGGATGAAGGTCACTGACCCATAGATATGCTTCCCATATCTGTTCAACACCCTAGATTCCATGTCACGGTGGTGGACAGAAGAACTCTGGTCCACAAGTTTCTCTTTGGACAAGATACTTGTCAGGATATTTGTGGATGGGCTCCATGACTTCTGGATCCTTCCAGGCCCAGCAGGAGATAAGGTCTACCATCTCATCTGCCGGGGGGACTACAAAGGTGTAGCTGAGCCAGTTCCAAAAGCTTCAGGGAACACTGATTTCTCTTGGGAAGTGGGGTCAGAAGACCAACCACCTTTATGTCTCAAAAGTTTGATTATTTCACCAAATGAGACATCCTGAAGGGGTGATCTGCTGTAACTTTCCCTTCATTGAAGTGAGTGTCTTTGGTTAAAGACTCTTGTAATGAGACTAGATGTCTTCTCTTATGTGTCTGCTTCTGAGGGAGCTCTTCATTGGGAGGCTCAGGAGAGGACTTGGAAGCACCAGCGGAATCCAAATGAGGACAGTTTCCTAGACTTGACCAGACCTGCTGTCCTGACGAGACATGATGAAAAGACCCAGTTGCAACAGAAGACAGTAGAGCATGGGGTGGACCCAAGGTGGGGGGCAAGGATGTCGTACAAGTGGAGAAAGCTGTCTTCACAACTTTGAAAGCTGAAGTTGTGGGAGAGCCAAGCCCGGCCCTACCTGGATCTAAAGAAGCCTGTGAAGGATGCAACCCAAATCCCCCTGGTTCCAGCCTTGAAGAAGAGGTTGGGACTGAGCTGTCCAGCTCTGAGGGGGAAGGATGGCTCCAAGAGTATTAGAATTGATCCTGGCCCTCAGATCCAGCACCAGTGCTAGCTCTGAGATCCATCCAGATCCAACAAGGGTGGAGCCATCTGGACCAGAGAAGCAATTAGAGTCAAAGAAGGCCAAGTCTTCTGACCTAACATAGACATACTTGGATGTTTTGGGTCTGCTATCTCTGGAAGGATTGGAGTAGGTGTCAAAAGTTGGGGCTGTGCATTAGAAAGTCTTGTGTTTCTGATGGCAGCAGGAGCTGAAATGACTGGGTTCTGAGAAATATTCTCATCATCCTATCCATATCCACTTCTGATAAGCTCCTAGATGACTTGAGGGAGGATAATGTGGAAAGTGCATGGGAAGCTCTTTGAGGCATGTGCTGTAGAAAGGGAGAGTGTAGCCACAACATTTCTAGTTCTGGAGAAAATCTGACACAGATCAGAGGTGACTTGGACTTAGTTCAGTTCAGATCCGAATGGCAGGACGGATCCAAACTTTTAGCCATAGAGATTGATGGATCTAACATTTTAGAAATTGTCTATGGTGGAGCTGAGTCCCAAGAAGATGCGGGGGTGGGGGGGGGGCAGAGGAGCACTTTCTTGAATCCTTATTTTTGCCTTGAGTTTCTCCTGCAGATTTCTTGGAGGAGGATGGGGCTCCAGAAACAGATGAAGCTGAAAAAGGAAGAAGTCCTTTTGATATCAGTTTGTTTTTTATTCTTGACCAGTGCCCAGTTGTTAAAACTGGCACAAGTTTGACAATCTATATTAAGGTGATCTGGAGCAAGGCAGTAAACACATTCTGAAGGACTGCTGGAATTGGGAATTTTGTACCCAAAAGCGTCACACTTTTTAAAACCTGTAGGTTTCACTGATATCCTCAGAAATAGAAAGTATATATGGTATAAAAGGGAAGGGGTGTAAAGAATTATTATAGGTGGTGACAGAAACTTTGGATGATATTATAAGTAAAAGGGAAGATGTGAAACTTATGGTAACATTAGCAAGGTATTTTATACAGTAGGATATAACGCTTTGTGGGATGTTGAGAAGTAAGGAATAGGTAAGATAATTACAAGAGTGTGTACGACAGCATAGCAACATAATATATTGAGAGTGTTAGTGAATGGGCAGCTGAGTAAAGAAACAGGCATGAAGTGTGGTATAAGACAAGGATGTCCCATGAGAGGAATACTGTTTGCATTGGTGATGAATATGATTCTGAGTGAAGCAACTTATAAAAAGAAAGATGCTAGATATATAGATGTAAAAGGAGGTGGTGATCTGAGTAGTTTTGATATACACAGGCAATCTAGTTTTGCTAAGAACAAACTATGGATGAGGGAAGTGCTGGTTTGCCTGAATGGATGTTTAAAGGAAATGGGAACGACCATGAATAAAGATAGAAATAAGTTTTGAGTGATGTGGTGAAAATTGGGGGGGGGGGGGTATTTTGCAAAGAATAAATTATTTGGCTTTGCCAGGAATAAAATTTGGGAAAAATTATGTAGTTATAATGCAATCGGGGTGGGGAAGATAAAAGAAATATGTCTTCGCTGGAGTACATATATATTAGCATTCAGGAAAAGGATTATCTAGTTTATTTGGGATTAATGGGGAAAAATAGCATATATGTAAAATCTTTACATGACCATAGAAAAATATGAAAAGGAAATTGTGAGATTGGTGTTTTTTATATGGGGTTCAAAACTATATCCAGTGAAAAGAGGTGTGTTATATGAGTGAATATGAAGGGGATTGGGTTTACTAAACCTATTTGTTTATTCTGCTTCTTTAAACTTGTACAGAACATTAAAGTGGGTAAAGGAATAGAATGAGAATTTAATAGTGAGAATGCTTAAATACAAATACAAAAATTCTAGGACATGAGAGTAAAAAGAGAAAAAGAATATGTAAATAAATAAATTAAAAATATCAAGAAAAAATATTAACATGGAAAATAAAAACTGAAGATAAAGAGAACAAGAAAGATACAAGGATGGGGTATAATAATGTGATGAAACAATATTATTATGTAAATCCATGGGAGAATATACAAAAAAAGTGATTTAAAGGCATTAAAGTAAGGAAAAAGCAGTCTACCATGATAGAAGAGTGTCAGAATTTCCTTTACAGGCTGGTAATAAATAAGTTACCAATAAAGGGCAATATGCCATAAAAATGAAAGTTGAAAGAGTGTTTATTTTGCAAGGAGGAATAGACAACAGAGCATGTTTTTTTAAATGTAAAAGAGTGGTGAAACTGGAAAAAATTATGTGAAGAAGAACTTTTTTGAAAACACTAATGACAAACAATATACATATAAATATGATTATGTGTGAATATTATAAGAATAAAATAAAAGAATATGTGAGAAGAGTAGATAAGAATAAGAATTTATTTTATGTAATATGGGTTATTTGAAATGAAAGACTAAATGAAACTGTGTTTAATGACAAACGAATTTTGGCAGCTATATTGTGAAAAGTCAGATTACAGTTGAGGAATAAGGAGTGAGGGTCAATCATGAAAGAATAACAAAGAGGATGTAAGAAAAATGATAAATAGAAAAAAAAATAAAAATGTGTATATGTGTACATGTAAATATGTACATTTTATAAACATAAATGACTTTTATATTCTGTCAAATAAAGGACTCCTACTATTTTTAAAAGGTCACATAGGATCTTTTACAGCCACCTGAGCTACCACCAGCTCAAGTAGATGGTACCTTAGTTTAATGTCTCATCTGATTTTCAAGTACAAGGAGCAAGAACACTAGGTGTTGAACCCATGCAGCACAAGCTGCCAGTGTTAGCATGCACATAGCTGAGTATGCATGGCCAGGTGTGCTCATGTGGCAGGAAGCATTTAGCAGAGCTCAAGGAGCTGCCACTAAAGAAAATGGGTGCTCCACTAAGGGGGCTGTAGGCTACTCCACAAGACCAGCAAGCTGGACCACTACCTTCCACAAGACTCTAGCCACGGAGAAGGAATGGGTCAAATGGCTACTCAGGCAGGAACACGTCGAACATAGGGGTTTCACACACCAGAATGAATAAACTGATTGGGTACAAGTAGAACAGCCATTGGGCTGGTCCTGTGGGGAAAAATAAATGACCAGCCCAAAAAGAAGGCAACTCCACTGACACTTGAATTTAGTCCCTCCACTCAATGAAGTGCTGGCCTTGCGCTCCAAGTCAATACTGTATATCTGTAATAGATACAGAGCAACCTTTGAAGATGTTAAACGACATGATTATAACTGTACTGATGTCATTATTATTGAAGTAGTACAGCTGTGTAATGATCAGCTGGGTAGTTAAGATGATGGTTCAAACTAAATTTTAGGCACACAGTGGAGAAATTCCTTTTCTCAGTGATTTAGCAAACTTAGTATTGATTCTGTAATTAAAGGGGGTATAAGGTGCAAAGTCATCTGCATGGAGGTTGGAGAGGTAATTCATTACAACAGAAAAATGAAATTCAAATTCTACTTCTTTCACAAACAAATGGAATTTGACAGAAATAGAAGTTATGTTCTTACCATAACGTTCCATGTTAGTTGTCTTCTTCTCGCCTTCTTCTTGCTGGATGGGTTCGGAGCCGACCTCGGCTCCGACTCGGCCACTCTAAAAGCTCGAGAGTTGGTTCCACCGGCTCGAGGCTCCCCTTATATCCCACAATGCTAGGCAAGAGTTACCTCAGATCTCGTTTGTAAGCTAACCCCAGCTTATAACAGTAACAGTATAACTGTAAAACAGAATCCACCTCTAACAACAGGAAGAAAAAGGGTGACCTACATCCTGAACCAAGAAATATGCATAATAGCATATGACTAAGAAAGAGGTGGTAGAAAGAGAGGTCACGATCACAACTCCTCTAGGTCTGTCCAGGCCAGGGGGAAGGAGGGTGGGACGCAAGAAGAAGGCGAGAAGAAGACAACTAACATGGAGCGTTACGGTAAGAACATAACTTCTATATGTTAAGTTGTCTATCTCGCCTTCATTCTTGCTGGATGGGACCGTCCCTAGCACCTTGTCCCGGGTGGCCTAACGGAACAGACTCCTGAGAACAGTGGAACCAAAATTAGCTCTATGCCTAGAAGCTAAATCCAACTTATAATGAGAAATAAAAGTGTGAGGAGTAGCCCAAGTAGCCGCTGCACAAATGGTGTCAATAGGCAGTCTGTCTTGGAAGGCTAAAGAAGTAGCCAAAGCTCTGGTGGAATGGGCTTTAGGTTTATTAGGCAATTTTGTTGTCTAATTTCATATACCAGGAAATCAAAGATGTTAGCCATCTGGATAATGATACCTTTGAAACTGAAAGTCCCTTTCTGCTTTCCGCATAGGAGACAAACAGTTGATCAGATTTTCTGAATTGTTTCGTCCTATCCAAGTAGTACCTTAATTGACGATGAACATCCAGGCAGTGTAATTTTTGTTCAGACCTATTTGAATACTCTGGGAAAAAGACAGCGAGGTCAATGGTTTGATTCAGATTTGATGTTGAAACCACCTTAGGCAAAAAGGACGGGTTAGTTCGTAAGGAAACTCTGTCCTTATGGAACACAAGATAAGGAGAACGACAACTGAGTGCTTGAAGTTCTGAAATTCTTCTAGCTGATGTGATAGCCACCAGAAAGAGAGTTTTCCATGATAATAATTTCAAGGAACATGAAGCTGCAGGTTCGAAAGGGGAAAGAATCAAAGAAGCAAGAACTAAATTTAGGTCCCAAGGAGAAGGAGGATTTCTTATAGGAGGTCTGAGAAGAAAAACTCCTTTCAAAAAGGCTTTGCAAAGTTTGTGGGACATTAGGGCAGATTCAGAAATGCCCACATGGAAATTAGAAATAGCTGCCAATTGAACCTTAAGAGTAGATGGAGATGAACCTGCATGGAAGAGTTCAGCTAGAAAATCAAGGACTAGTTGGATGGAAGCGGTGAAAGGATCTATGTCCTTTCCTTGTGCCCAATATGAGAAGCGTTTCCACTTACTCAAATAAATCTTTCGAGTGGAAGATTTATGGGAAGCTATCAATATATCTCTAACAGAGTGAGATAATTGAGGAAGCCTGGCTACGGTTGGAACTGGAGGAACCAAGCAGTGAGGTTCAGAGAGGGGAGGGAGCGATGAAACTGACCCGACTGGTGGATCAAAAGATCTGGAACTAGGTCCAGATTCCACGGTCGCTCAAAAGAAATCGATGTAGAAAGGGGAACCACACTTGTCGAGGCCAGTAAGGAGCAATGAGGATCAATGAGGCCTTCTGAGCGATAGCTTTCTGTATTACTTGAGAGATCAGTGGGAAAGGAGGAAATGCATACAGAAGTCCCCGGGGCCAAACTTGGACTAGGCGTCCCTGCTGGGTTGGCCTGGTAAAGGGAATAGAGTGAAAAATTCTCTGCACTTGCTGTTTTGGGGAGTAGCAAAAAGATCGCAGCAAGGCTGACCCCACTTGAGAAAGATTTCTCTCACTACAGAGTCTTTCAGAGACCACTCGTGAGGCATGAGTATGGCTCTGCTCAACTTGTCCGCAATGTGATTGGACTTCCGGGGATGTGCGTTGCTATCAGAAAACGCTGAGAAGAAATCGCCCATTGCCACAGTCTGAGTGCTTCTCGACACAGGGGTATGATCTGGTTCCGCCTTGTTTGTTGATGTACCACACTACAGACATATTGTCTGTCTGGATTGCAATTGTTCCCAAGGGAAGAGAGTCTTGAAGGGCTTGCAACGCTAAAAGCACTGCTCTCATCTCCAGAACATTTATGTGCAAGTGGCATTCGTTTGGTTGCCATGTGCCCTGGACTGTCCTGCCCTGATAATGCCCCCCCCACCCGATCAGGGAGGCATCCATTGTCAGAGTAGCAACCGGAGGAGGTGGAACAAATGGTCTTCCCGACAGGAGCTGGGGGGAAGACATCCACCACATGAGATGCTTTTTGCACGCTTGCGTGATCATAATGGTGTGAGACATTGGAAGTTCCTGGTATGACCATTGGGTAAAAAGCATCCACTGAAGGATCCGCATGTGGTATCTGGCCAATGGAAGGAGAGGTATAGCCGCTGCCATGATTCCCAACACCTTTAGAACCAACCTGGCTTTGACTCTGTTGTTGTTGAGAAGAATTGACACCAATTTGTGAATGTCTGATATCCTTTGGTTCGTTAGCCTTGCAGACATGTTTATAGTATCTAAATTTGCGCCTATGTAGGTAATAGTACGACAAGGCGACAAAACAGACTTTTCGCAATTTATTGAAATACCCAGTTTTGACAAGCGAAAAGTATAATCTCTGGCCATCAGAAGGAGATGCTTGGTGGGAGCTGTGAGAAGCCAGTCGTCCAAATATGGAAACACCTGGAATCCTTGTCGTCTCAGGTGAGAAGCTACCACTGCCATGCATTTGGTAAACACCCGGGGGGCAGTGGTGAGACCAAAGGGCAGGGCCCTGAACTGAAAATGACTGGTTCCCAGCCTGAAGCGGAGGAATCTTCTGGAGCGTCTGTTCATCTTTATGTGATAGTACGCATCCCGAAGGTCTATAGAGCACATCCAGTTTCCTTTGCCCAAAAGGGGAAGGATGGATTGCAGCGTGACCATCCAAAATCTTGTTTTCTTGACTGATTTGTTCAAGACACTGAGATCCAAAATCGGTCTCCAGTCCATTGTTTTCTTTGGAACTAAAAAGAACCTTGAGTAGATTCCGGATCCTTGTTGGTCTGCTGGCACTGACTGAATTGCTCTTTTTGCAAGCAGTTTTGAAATTTCCAAAGCTGCTATATCCCTTTGAGCGGGTGGAACATCTGGAAGGGATTTTTTTGACTGATTTGGAAAACGAAGAAAGGGGATAGAATAGCCTTCGGAAATGATGGACTGTACCCATTTGTCTTGAGTCAGGGATAGCCAGGCTTCTGGGTACAGTGACAATCTTCCCCGACTGCCTCCGAAGATGGGCAGTCGGGCAACACCTCAGGGATGCTGAAAGGGCTTGTCAGGAAAGGCTTCCCGATTGCCCTGGTTCTGCGGACTCCCCCTGCCCCTAGGGCTCGTCTACCATTGTTATTCCCACCTCTGCCTCTGGCAGGAACACGACTCTGTCAGTCAGGCGAAGTCCCTTGAGATTGTTTACGGAACCACATCTTCCCACCCTTCTGGCCTTTGGGGTAAGGCCTAGAAGGAGTCGAAAAACGGACTCCGACGGCAGAAAGGGTCTTGCCATCAGTCTCGCACCTAGTCAGGGTTTCTTTCACTTGAGGACCAAAGAGATGATCCATCAAAGGGAGTTCGTGAAAGACGTCTTGAAAGGGTCCATAAAATTGCACAGCCGCATCCAGGCGTGCCTACGTAAGGCTACACCTGTCCCTGCGGCTCTGCTCGCTCCATCGGCCGCATAAGAGAGGAGGCGCATGGAGGAGTTAGATATGGAATTAAGGGTAGCCAGCTGCGTGTTCATTTTATCTTGGAAACCCGCAGCTGTAGGATCCTTTAACATTTCACTCGCTTCCTTGATCAAGTCCCTTTGAAGACGAGTGAAATGGCACAGGTAATTCAGCGAACGCATGGTAAATGTCGCTGAGGAGAACATCTGCTTCCCGTACCTATCCATGGACCTAGATTCCTTGTTAGGTGGATGGACAGGCACTGAAGGATCAGCCAGTTCCTTCTTTGTGGCAGCAGCTACCACCATAGCATCCACAGAAACTCCTTTTGATAAAAATTGCTTGTCTGATGGAGCTGTGATGAATTTAGAGGGTCTCCTGGGAGTGGGGTCCACTGAATCAGGAGCCGTCCATGCCTTCTTAGCAACCACCTGCATGAGGGGGTTGAAGGGGGGGACACCCAGGAGGTGGAAGGACGAGAGCCAAACGCCTCAAGATACACAGATTCGTCCTCCGAAGGGTTGAGGGCTGGCCAATTTCCCCTCTGTTTCAGGATCTCCAGAATGTCTGCAAATGAGACATCTTCAGAAGGGGAACGGGGGGAACCCTCAGAATCATCCAGATCTGTGTCTGACGTGATAGACTCAGGTGAGTCAATGTGCTTCCTCTTGCACTTCCTCTTCCGAGGGGGCTCTTCTGCCAAATCAGGAGAGGCCTCGGAAGAGGATGAAATCCCCACAGGGGTTCCCTGCGGAGCTGGCGCTCTGCGGTCGGGATGAGAGAGTGAGTCGACTTACCCTGAGGCAGCATCGAGGGAGGGGCTGGCGGAGCCGACTGTGGAGTAGAGCCAGGCTCTAACACACTCCGCATGACCTCGAATGCACCCCTGTCAGGCAGAGCCAGAGGTCCCCGCTCCGAGGAGCTAAGAACCCCCCTCGGCACCGACAGTGATGGCTCCGAGGCCGATGTCGGAGCCGAACTCACCAGCGCCGAAGCACCGAGAGGGAGAGGGGGGTCGGACAAGGGTCCGATGCCACTCACCCCCTCGGAGCCGACGAGGGAAGTCCGGCGCCGAGATTCCTCCAAAGAAGAAAACGGAGCCGGCAGCGGGCGAAGACAATTGTCTCGGCTCGAAGTAACTCAGTCTCGGTTCCGACACGACCCGGCTCGAACTCAAAAGTGTCGATGGAGGAAAGTGTTGATGGTGCGGGGCAGGCACCGACTGATGAGTCGGGCTCTGAAGCATCTGGGCTAGTGCCTCGGACTTAAGTAGTCGACTCACCACTCTCTGAAGGTCATGATCGGACAGCCTCGATGACCTAGAGGAATGAGACCTTTGGCTCCGTTCAGACAGCAGGGGAGATCCTGGAGCCGAATGAACGGAGCCAAGAGAAGGTGACCTAGACCTCTTTCTAGTTGTCGGCTCCGAAGATCTTGTCGGAGCCGACACGGGTACCTCGATAACCTCGGCTCCGGCCGGAGCCGAGGCCACAGAAACTGTGGACTGAGACTTATCGGCTCCAGCCGGAGCCGATAAAGGTAAAGGTTGAACAACCTGAGGTCTCGGCTCAGAAGCCGGAGCCGAAGACCTCGATGCCTTAGAGGGCTTCCCTGTTGACACTGACAGGGAATCCTCTGGCTTCAACAAGCCTCTCAGAATCAACTTGTTTTTTCTTTCCTGCAGGACCCTGGGGCTGAAGCCATGGCACACAGCACAGGAGTCCTGCAGGTGCAAACCCAGACAATAGACACAAGAAGTGTGAGCGTCTGTCAGAGACATTTTCTGACAGCACACATCACACTTCTTGAATCCGGAGACCTTTGCTTCTTTTGACATATCCCTAACTGACAGGTGTACACAAACACACACCCAAACACACAAGTTATACCCTGTCAGTAAAAATAATAATTTTAGTAGAAATACTAAAAATTAAGTACCAAAAAATTAAAGTAAAACTACACAAACACTCCCTAGGGAAGGGAAGGCCAAAGGCCCAAAGGGAGAATCAACAGTTCTTTTAATAAAGAAACGGGAAATATTAGGGTCGGGGATAAGTTCTATGATCTACACTAATCTAGGAAGAATTTAACTTAAAAAGGGGAAAAAAGAGTAACTTTTAGAAGAAAAAGCTAACACTCACCAGGAACCGGTAGAAGCAACCAACCTCGAAGCTGTAGCGGCAAACGAGATCTGGGGTAACTCTCGCCTAGCATTGTGGGATATAAGGGGAGCCTCGAGCCGGTGGAACCAACTCTCGAGCTTTTAGAGTGGCCGAGTCGGAGCCGAGGTCGGCTCCGAACCCATCCAGCAAGAATGAAGGCGAGATAGACAACTTAACATCCACTGTTAAACAGGTAATCTGGACTCCTTTAATACTAATCTTGCTTGTAGGCACTATTGCTTAAAGAGGTTGTGCCTGTTACTTTTCATCACCTTTGAGACCAAATTATTTTTACTTCTATAGTTTTTATGCCTTGCTCTTCAAAGTGTCCCTCTCTATCTATCCGAGCTAAAAGCTGCATGGACTTTGAAGAGTGAAAACTTTTGTGTTGGGGTCAGAAGGTTTTATTGCAAACTCCTTCCAGTTTGGAAAAAAGTGACAATCTGTGTTTCTTTTCCAGAATATGTGCATGAGAGAAGAGTAGCTAGGGTAAGATGAAGGGGGCAGCCTTCCCAGTAATGTGTTAGGGGATGTGATCGACAAATTTATTTTCTTTAAATTTTTTTTTTTAATTTAGTGGGCCAGTAGAGAGTGTGAGGGCATTAGGACCTGGCACTCCTATTTAGAGAAGGGAGTAGCACCAGAGGTGAGAAGGCACCTTTTTTGCTTTCATAGAGCATGAAGGCATATAGTTTTAGGAACTGATGCTCTTCGTTAGAAAAGGGGTGCCACACTGGGGAGAGGAACAGTGAGCAAAATGAGCCAGATTTCTCTGTTGTATGTGTTTATGTATACATATGTGTACATGTGTGTATATATACATATATGTGTGTAAAATCTAACATGTAATGTGTCATACACAGAAAATACATTTTCAAAACCCGATTTTCATTAAGGAGGCAAGCTCCACTTCACTCCCACACCATCTTACTTATATATACCTATTCCACGATCACTCACCTCCAAAAGAAACACAAAACACCAATCACAGTAAATCACTGTTGCCCATATTTTAGTTTCTACATGGTTGTGTGACTGTGGAGTTAGTATATTTAAGTAAGGGGGTGTGAGGGGCTTGAGCCCAGCAAAAACAGGTTTTGGAAGTGTATTTTTCATTTCTGACATGTTAGATTAAATGTGTTCTGGACTAAATGTGTTTTAAATAAAGTTTTGATATAAATTTATTTAGATGAAATTGTATTTGATAAATCTACATAAACCCATATGTATCCCATATATGTCCATTGTGTTTGGTCATGTGTTCCATTGGTCATCAGAGAGAAGTACAGGGTTGTTTATTCAAATGTTCATTTATTGAATGGATGTTTATCATACGTGTGCTTCACTGTAACAGGTAAGTGGGATATACATTAGAAATGTGTATGTCTTTGTCTGTGCACAAATGTTTGTGGGTTAGGGTTATAGTAATGGTTAGGGAAGGGGATAGATTTAGTGTGTATGTGTGTGTGTGTGTGTGTGTGTGTGTGTGTGTGTGTGTGTGTGTGTGTGTGTGTGTGTGTGTGTGTGTGTGTGTGTAAGATTGTGTTTGCTTTAGGGTTATGGTTACATAAAGAGAGAGTTTTAGTGGTGTATGTATATGTGTTAATGTGCCTGTGTCTGTCTCTGATACTGTCTTGTTTTGTGATAGTGTTACAATGCTTTTTTTAAGATAAGGTCCAGGGTTAGGGTTAGCACACATTACTAAAGTTTGCAGGGGTCAAAGACAATTATTTTTTGCCCATATTATGTCATCCTTGGAGGAGTTAAAATGCTGCTCAATGCTAGGCTCATACTTCTCTGGAACATACAGTCTGAGAGCTCCATCATGTCTTCTCTTCATATAGTTCAGGGAGGTACATCTTAAGTCATTGACATTGTCATCCACACATACTGTGATAGATTCATACCAGTACTTGTTCAAGGACTTGGGTGCTTATGTCATCTGATGGATCCTTGCACCAGACAAGCAAGTAACCACCACTCTTTCCTTGCTCAGCCTGGCAAGAAGTACATCTGTATGTCTTACAGTATAGTCACCTATAACTAGGATGTTTGACTGGGTAGATGGATGTATTATGGGCTCAGCTTCAGTGACTTTGGGACTCTTTGTGCTGGGTGAGGAAGTAGGCTTAACTAGCTGAATGTCCATTGTGCCTGTATTGCATTTTGGAGGCCTTTGAGGTTTATGCAAGTTAATCTTTCGAACCTCAGTATATAATGGATTATGTTGTGATACACACTGTGTTATGCTGTTTTACATATGTACATCTCTCTCAGTCTCTCTCACATACACTGTACTATGCTGTTTGAGTAATAGCCAAAATAGTTTATTTGGTAAAGGTCAGAAATCTTTGTAGTGACCCTATAGGTTGTGGACCAACATAAATTCGTCAAGGGCTGGATGACAAGCAGCCATTGCTTCCCTAGTACTCCACAACATTTGGCTTCTCAAGAGGTTCTTCATAACTCAGCTGTTTAGTGAGTAGTTCAAGCACAGTTCTCTACTAGTAATTATTTATTAATTTGTTTATTTGCTTGTTTACTAACTGGTAAAGAGACAAGTCTTGGAGCTTTTTCAGCTACAGTCAAGGCCAAAGGCAGAAAAAACAAATATGACATCATAACAGCATAACTGCAGAATGCATATTATAACCCTCTTCAACAGAACTAACAATAAGGCCACCACAATTTCTAGGTTGGAAAGCATGCTATAGTCAGACTTAACAGCAGGATGAAAATTGCTTATGTTGAGAAGCAAAAAGTTTACCAAATTAAGATTAGGATATACCAGAAAGACATAATAAATACAAATATTAGGGACAAATCAACTGGCACTGACAGTGGCAAAAACAGCATTAGGAAAATTAGGGCACAATTTTCTATCCTGCCCACTGGATCATAAAACAGATACCCATTCCATTCCCATTTTATATTTAAACTTCACGATAAACTTCTGTATATTTTTTATTTTGAAATGAAAACTTATATTCTAAGCAAGCTCAGAAAAGATATATGCCATGAACTTCTAATTAATTAACCATTGTCCCTAAAGTGACAATCATAGTAATCAGAAGGATACTTCTTCAACATAATTTTAAATTCGTTATGTGTAGCTCAATTCAAGTTTGCCAAGTTACTATTCCTACTGGTAGGGAATATCTCACAGCAGGCCCTTTCCACATCTGCTAGGCTGGATAGTGGTCTTGGTAACATGCTTTGCTCAGAGGGTCTCAGTGGGTAGTGCTGGATGTTAGTTTCTAGCCTCACAGTTAGAGGAGGCCAAGGCTTCATGTATGTCAGCTTTAAGACAGATGTATTTAGCATCAGCATGGGCATAAGTAAAGCAAAGACAGTGATACCTCCTAATGAATGAGACCGAAATAGCATATGCATTTCTTTCTATCATGACTCATGTCAATAGTCTAGATTACAGGTACAGAACAGGATAACATTTGGCACAGGCACTATTTATCATTCATATTAATCTCTAGGTAATATTTGCTGTCCTGCATCAAAACTCATTTCAGCCTTTTTTTACCTAGTCTGTAGAGCATAAGTGAATTGTTTATCACCTGAGTGTACCCATCAAGACATAAAAATTAAAAGATCATGGGCATTCAGAAGCCATGTAGCTAAAACATGGATATGTCCGTAAGGGATCATTTGCGTATGTCCCATAGGCCACCAATACAGGAGGTTTAAGGTATTACACAGTGAAGAGTCTAGCTTGTCTGGGTTTTTCTTGCAGTTTTTAACTGAATAGTTTTCTGTGTGACATTTTTAAACTTTGCTTGGATGTTGTTTAGGATATTTTGCAGGCACTTTAATGTTTAAGGACACGAGGCTTTATTTTACTTCCTGCAATCATACAGTATAAGCAAACAATTTACTTATATGCTGTACTGACAAGGTCAAAAAAGTCTGAAACTTGACATGTCTACAGCTAGTAGGGTGTGGCTTTATTGGTTAGAATGTACCCATCAACACTTAAAAAGTAAAAAATTATGGATATTCAGAAACTATGAAGCTAAAACATGGATATGTCCTTGAAGGAGTCATTTTCATGCATCCCATGGGCCTCCACTACAGGATGTTTAAGGTATAACACAGTGAGGACTCTAGTTTGGCTGGGTCTTTCTTGCAGATAAAGCTTTATGGTACTGCACCAGTGATCTAATGATGAAAAACTACCCATGGCACTAGATGATATAGCTGTGACTCTGTAAACAACCACTTTATTTTTCCATAAATAAAGAAAATGATTCATTGCCATGGCTCACCTTCTGTAGTCTCCCTCAATGCATACAAATCAACTTAAGTGCATACTTACTTTATACAAACCTGCAGTATAACCTTCTTCCCCAGTCCTATTTTATGCAGTGCATATACTGACAAATATGCAAACCTTTTTCTCTTATTCCTATGAAACTTCAAATAATCATAACTTCATTATTTCTTAACATTTTGAGTCAAAATTATAGGGAGAAATGAGAGGTTATGGCAGGCTCGAACTACTCTAGATATGTGAAAGGTTTTCATGAACAGGGTATTGGATGAATGGAACAGACTACTGGAATTTGTAATGAAGAAGGAACTCAAAGATGCATTTAGAATTCATGTCTATTCAGGAGAACAGTACACACGGAAGGTGGTAAGGAAGGGAATGAAGAAATCCAGAATGTTCTGTGCATTAAAAGAACATACTAGAAAGGGAGAAGGTGATGCTGATCAACAAGTGAAATAAGAATGTTGTTTTGTGAACAGTATTTGCATTATGTGTAATATTTTATGTCCCAGCAAACCCAAGGTGATTGTTCATGTGTCAAGTTTTTTTACTTTAATCATATCACACTCTCTTGCATTTTCTAAAGTGCCTGACTTTTGTAAAGGACTTAATGTGTCTTAAATTTACTGACACAACATCCAAGTATATTATATATCGCAGCACATCAGTCGGATATGTTTTAAATACACAAGAATATTTTCAGTTATGCCATGTACAACTAAGATGCTGCTAGTAGAGAACACCATGCATTTTGCAATATTGTCTTTCTATATTGTAAATGTATAACATTTCATATAAACTGCTGTATAGCCTGTAGGTATCTTGTTCTTATTACAGATAATGCCCTTTTCTTCATGCTTGGCAGTTTTTCAGGACTGGTTACATTGACATTTTTTAATATCAGTACTTTTTCATTTACAACACATAAACTCACTGCAATTAAAATAAGAATGACACACAAAGGGTATAATAAATCATTATGAAGCACCTGTTTGTGACATTATGTACATATTTCATGTATTTTCAGAACAATGTATAGGTATTCCCACATAAAACCTAATAAGCTCTAAGATGCAGACATAAGGTATTCTCCTATATATTGGCTTACCTATGTCACTTGTGAATAATGTTCTAGCTTATTTAAAACATTTAAGTAAATATAACTTGAATCTGATAGATGATCTTCAGCAAATTGCAAAGAGAAAAAATACTTACTGTTGTAATATGCGTAGGATTGAAAAGGCTGCTTGGCGTAGGCTGGCTTAACTTTCTAAAAAAGTTTACATGCTTCTTCATTTTTTCATTTACCCTAAAAAATATAATGTCTAATAAATAGAAATCAATGATAATAAAGTCACTGTTTACTACATATTTTTTTATCATTAAACAGCCTCATACATACTGGACAAAACCTGACCTGTAGGACAGTAACCGTATCCTTTGTATCACCTCAGTATACTAGCAATGCATTTACTTGTTATCTTGTTATCAAGTTTCTTTTGCAATATGTTTATTAGCTCAAACCAAGACAGACGCTATCCTTACAAGATGAATACTGAATGATGTAATGATTCAACTACACATAAACTTCAGATGAGGATGCCAGAAATACTTAAAATATCACTTTTAATTCCAAAAGTCAGTAAAGTAAGCAATTTTGTCTCGCTTACATTCACTGGTGCTAACAGACCATCAGACCTTATCCCACAATAACCATATGAACACTTAAATAAATACTCAAATAAATAAATTAAATAAATAAATAAAATTAAATAACATTTAAATATTTCTTCATAGTCACATGACAGTGACTTTCCTTCAATTTTTAAAAATACAAACACTGTTAAAACCTCATCCTTTAGACATATACAATTCACTTAAAATATATCCTTTTGATTTCAATAAGTACCAACTTTAACTTTCTTATTTATTTTTAAAAACTTTTATAGTTAACACTGGTGTTAAATCCTGTGCCATAGCATGGATCTAATAATATCTGCCATCTGTATTTGGTACATTTCTAATAACCATCCCTGCTGCCACCCTAACATCTTCTCCTATATGCTCCAAAGCAAAAAAAAATGTTTTTTTTTTAAATCTTTGCGCATCACTGAATGTTTGGCTAATGTATTAAATAAATGTATATGCTTTCATGCTTTACTCCTAATGAATGCTCATCTAGCCTACTGCATAGCATTCTGTTTCATTTGCCTACATAAAATTATTCACAGGATGTAAACCACACAGTATCACATATTCAGTCCAGCAAGTTATAGCACATGAAGGCTTTAATAAATCATTATGAAGCACCTGTTTAGGACATTATATACGTACGTCTGTTTTAGAGCATGCGCGCAATGTGCACAGCTTGTGAATCATTTTATGTAGACAAAAATAGAATGTTATACAGCAGGCTATATAAACATTCATTAGAAGTAAAGTGTGTACATGTATTTATAGCATTAGCCAAACTTACAGTGAAGTACAAAGGTTACATTTTGTTTTGTTTTCTTTTCTTTTGTTTTGAGTATGTTAGAAAAGATGTTCATGGTGGCAGCAGGGATGATTATTTAGAATATGCCGAATACAGATGGCAAATATTATTAGATTCATGTTTTGCAGCAGGACTTAATACCACTGCTAACTCTTTTTTTTAAATAAGTAGGCTATTTAAAGTCTCTACTTAATGAAATCAAAATGATATATTCTAAGTAAATTGGATATTTCTAAAGAATACGCTTTTTAACATTGTATTTTTAAAAACTGAAGGAAAATCACAGTCATATGACAAAATATTTAAATGTTCATACTGTTGTTGTAGGATAACGTCTTATGAAGTCTCTTAGTCTAGCCACTTTGTTATTGATTACTATCATCTGTCTATGTTTAACCTACCTATATCTGCACAAACTAATATTCCTCTCTATACTCTTTATTTCTCACTATGCTGCTCTGTCAATCTACATCAAATCTACTTATTTGTCTACTGGTATATGTCACATGCTACAATATCCTACCCCACTGAAATTCATCTGTTATGCTTGGTTTCCTCTAACCATTTATACCCAGTTACTAATTCAGCTCCCTCTCAGCTTGCATTACCACCTAGTATTTACATTATCTCAGACCATACCTTCTTTGAATATAATTGCATAAACACATACACACACCTTACAAATACTATCATAAACAAAACTACAAGCACAAATGGCTATTTCTCTACAATCACTTCTGAACCACACTCTCCCTCAGTGGAAATATACACTCTAACCCACGCTCTCAACACTTGTGCAGCCAAACATATTAAACTGTCTCCTGTCCATACTCTCAACACACATACAACTCAACATCTTTTACTTTCACCTCTCTGTATTCTCAACATACAGGCAGTTCAAAATGTTTTACTGCTTTCACCATTCCTACTTTTTCTCAAATAAATAAAAGTCTGCTTCTATTGAATTTAAACCTAAGAAACAAATATGAAAAAACACCATACTTACACTCCTGCATTGTATAATGCACACCTGACATACTAGTAACCACAGAAACCTGATTAAAATGTTACACTGAGAACCAGGAAATCTTCCCCCCAGGCTAAAACACCCTTGGAAAAGGCAGTTAACATAAAAAGGTGGGGGTGTAACTATTATTTACAAAAACACCCCTGAACTCACAGCCTATACTAACATTCATCCTAATTCGCCAGTGCAGAAGTACTTATCTCTCTGCCTTCTCAAAATAAACAAGAATAAGACTAGTTGTGTTGAAGTAGTATATATTCCCCTTAGAGAGAACATTCCATTAGCTGAAGACATCCTATATTGGATCTCATTGTCTTAGGTGACCTTAACATAGGCTATCAACTTATCAGCTCTTTTTCCAAGTAATCATAACTACAACTAGAACTGACAAAAGATCCAGTAGACAACCAACCCTAGACTGGATTGTCACCATCAACCCTAGGTATATCAGCACTGCTGGTTGTCTACCACACATCATCAGTGATCATCTCCCAACCTTCACACTAAGGTGCAAATCATTCTCACAAATACAAAGTATATAGTTTAGTATGTAATCTTTCCGAATTTAACACCTTCATAGGATAACTGGACAGTGAAAATAATGCACTAGGATAACAACCCTGTAGAACGCTCTTGGTAATACGTGTGTCCGAAGGTACACGTCGGAACTTAGACTAAAAATAACAACCTAGAGCTAAAATCCCAAAAGTGTTAAATAAGAAGTTATGTACCTACCATAACGTTCCATGTTAGTTGTCTTCTCTCGCCTTCTTTCTTGCTTGATGGGTTCGGAGCCGATCCCTCGGCTCCGACTCGGCACTTGCTTTAGCTCGAGAACTCCTTTTACCAGCTCGAGGCAGCCCCATATCCCATGATGCAAGGCAGGAAGTACCCAGATCTCGTTTGTTGACAAAAGGGCAATAACACCAAGCATAAACAAAACTTCCCAAAGGAAGAAGAAACTTACAAATGGAAAAAGGACCAGGTCTGAATGGTCTTTAGCATTATAGTTTCTTATACAAGGTCTGTCCAGGCCAGGGGAAGGAGGGAGGGTCAAGAAAGAAGGCGAGAAGACAACTAACATGGAACGTTATGGTAGGTACATAACTTCTTAATGTTAAGTTGTCAATCTCGCCTTCATTCTTGCTTGATGGGACCGCGTCCTAGCACCTCTATCCTGGGTGGCTCAATGGAACAAACTCTTGAGGACTGTAGAGCCAAAACTGGCTCTGTCCCTGGAGGCCAAGTCCAATTTGTAATGGGAAACAAAAGTGTGAGGAGTGGCCCAAGTGGCGCTGCACAAATAGTGTCTAAAGGCAGTCTAGCTTGAAAAGCTGTAGAAGTAGCTAAACTCCTAGTTGAATGTGCTTTAGGTTTTGAGCACAGCTGTTTTCCCCTGATCGTATAAATTTCAGTGATGACCGAAGAAAGCCATCTGGACAAAGTCACTTTAGAAACAGGAAGGCCTTTTTATTATCCGCATAGGAAACAAAAAGTTGATCAGATTTTCTAAATTTTTTGTTCTGTCCAAATAATATCTAAGCTGACGGTGGGCGTCAAGATAATGTAGCTTTTGTTCAGCTCTATCTGAATAGTTAGGAAAAATACAGGAGATCAATAGATTGATTCAGATTGTTTTTGAAGCGACCTTAGGTAAAAGGATGGATTAGTTCTCAAAGATACTCTGTCTTTGTGAAAAATCAAATAGGGGGTCGAACCGAAAGAGCATGAAGTTCAGACACCCTCCTGGCAGATGTAATAGCCACTAGGAATAAAGTTTTCCAAGAAAGATATTTCAGGGAACAAGAAACAGCTGGCTCGAAGGATGGAAGAATCAAGGATGTCAGCACTAAATTTAGATACCACTGAGGAGGAGGATTCCTGATTGGAGGCTTTAGTAGGAAAATTCCTTTCAAGAAGGCCCTGCAGAGCCTATGGGACATAATATTATGATCTGCTATCCCGACATGAAAATTAGAAATAGCAGCCAACTGAACTCTGACTGTGGAAGAAGAGGAGCCTGCATGAAAAATCTCTGCTAAGAAGTCCAGAACTGCCTGAACAGGGGCAGTAAAAGGATCAATATTTTGGGCCTTAGCCCAATAAGAGAAACGTTTCCATTTGCTTGTGTAAATCCTCCTGGTAGAGGATTTTAGTGAAGCTACTATGATATCTCTAACTGGGTTAGAGATCAAAGGAAGCCTGGCTAAGGAAGGAAGTGGAGCAACCATGCTGTGAGGTTGAGAGAAGGGATTGACGGTGCAGCTGACGGATTGGTGAATCAGTAGATCTGGCACTGGGTCCAGATGCCACGGCTGCACCAAAAGGTGATGATGGAGGAGCAGGGAACCAAACTTGTCGAGGCCAGTAAGGGCAATGAGAATCAATTTGGCTCTCAAAGCGGTAGCTTTCTGGATCACCTGAGGGATCAGAGGAAATGGAGGAAGGCATAAAGAAGTCCCTGGGGCCAATCCTGGGTCAGAGCGTCTCTGGGGGATGGCCTGATAGAGGAAGAGGCTGAAGAAGTCTGGACATTTGCTGTTTTGGGGAGTAGCAAAAGATCGCAACATGGGCGACCCCATTCCAGAAAAATCTCTTCCGCTATGGATTGCTTGAGAGACCACTCGTGAGGCATGAGAATAGCTCTGCTCAATCTGTCCGCTATAATGTTGGTTTTCCCAGGGATATGCGTTGCTACCAGAAACCGATGAGAGGAGATCGCCCATTGCCATAGTCTGAGCACTTCTCGACACAAGGGGTAGGACTTGGTTCCGCCCTGTTTGTTGATATACCAAACTACAGACATGTTGTCTGTGTGGACTGCAATTGTCCCTACGGGAAGAAAGTCGTTGAGGGCTTGCAGCGTTAAAAGCACTGCTCTCATCTCCAGGACATTTATGTGCAGATGGTACTTGAACGGTTGCCACGTCCCATGAACCATCCTGCCCTGATAATGACCCCCCCACCCGATCAGGGAGGCATCCGTGGTGACAGTGGCTATCGGGGACGGAGGTACAAAGCACCTGCCTTGGTGAACCTGAGGCGATGTGATCCACCAAGCAAGATGTTCTTTGCATGTTTGTGTCACCAGAATCTGGTGGCGCATTGGGAGTTGCTGGTATGACCACTGTGTGAACAGCATCCACTGAAGGAGGCGCATGTAGAATCGAGCCAGGGAAGAAGAGTGATGGCCGCAGCCATAAGACCTAATACCTTTAGAACCATTCTGGCCTGTACCTTCTTGCTGGCCAGAATGATCCTGACATGAGTCTGAATGTCTAAAACTCTTTGTTCTGTAAGGGTAGCTGACATCCGAACAGTGTTTAAGTTTGCGCCTATGAAGGTAATAGACTGGCAGGGCGATAAGGATGACTTTTAAGTAGTTGACTGAGATGCCCAAATGAGAACAAAGGTCTATTGTGTAATCCCTGGCTTGTATAAGCTGATGCCTGGTGGTGGCTGACAGGAGCCAGTCGTCGAGATCTGGAAACACCTGGAATCCTTGGCGTCTCAGGTGAGCCGTGACCACTGCCATGCATTTGGTGAACACTCTGGGGCTGTAGTGAGACCAAAGGGCAGGGCTCTGAACTGGAAATGACTGGACCCCAGCCGAAGCGGAGAAATCTCCTGGAGTGTCTGTGAATTTTGATGTGATAGTACGCATCCTGAAGATCTATTGAGCACATCCAGTTGTCCTTCTGTAAGAAGGGCAGAATTGACTGAAGAGTGACCATTGAATCTTGTCTTCCTGACAGACTTGTTGAGTCTGCTGAGATCCAATATTGGTCTCCAGTCTCCCGTCTTTTGGGGACCAAAAGAACCTTGAGTAGATTCGGGCTCTGAATGGTCTATTGTGACTGGCTGAATGGCTCTTTTGCAGTAGTTTTGCGATCTCTAACTCTGCAATGTCCCTTAGACCGGGTGGTACATCTGGAAGGGAACTTGAGGGAAGGGACTTTCCTCGAAAGGAATTATGTAACCCTTGGATATGATCGACTGTACCCATCTGTCTTGGCGAGGGAATGCCAGGCTTCTGGGTACAGTGATAATCTTCCCGACTGCCTCCAAGGAGGGACAGCCGGGCAACACCTCAGGGATGCTGAAAGGGCTTCTCAGGAAGAGACTCCCTGTTGCCCTGATTCTTGGACCCCTCTGCCTCTAGGCGGCGTCTGTTGTTGTTACCCCCTCTGCCTCTAGGGGTAAACTGACCACGTGAATCCGGCGTGACTCCTTGGGATTTACGGAACCACATCTTCCCACCCTTCTGTCCTTTGGGATAAGGCCTAGAAGGGGTGGAAAACGGACTCCAACAGCAGAAAGAGTCTTGCCGTCCTGCTCACACCTGGTCAAGGTTTCCTTCACCTGAGGGCCAAACAAAGCTGACCCATCAAAGGGAGAATTTGTGAAGGATGCCTTAAAGGGATCCACAAAATCACATAGCCGCATCCAGGCTTGGCGTCTAAGAGCCACACCTGTGCCTGCGGCTCTACTCGCTCCATCAGCAGCATAAGATATTAGCCGCATGGAGGAGTTAGCAATGGAATTGAGGGTTCCTAGCTGTGAAGCAATCTTTTCTTGGGCCCCTGCAGCTGTAGGATCCTGAACTACTTCTCCCAGCTCCTTCAGGATATCTCTCTGGAGTCTGGTGAAGTGACAAAGATAATTCAGCGAGCATAGCAAAGGTCGCTGAGGAAAACATCCGCTTGCCGTACCTATCCATGGTCCTAGAGTCCTTATTAGGAGGATGGACGGGCACGGAAGGATCTGCAAGTTCCTTTTTGGTGGCCGCAGCCACCACCATGGCATCAGCGGGGACACCCTTGGTAAGGAATTGTTTGTCACTAGGGGCAGTTATAAATTTAGAAGGCCTCCTAGGGACTGGCTCTACAGAGTCAGGAGCTGTCCACGCCTTCGTGCAATAACCTGCATAAGGGGTCGAAAGGCGGAGACACCCAGGAGGTGGAGGGCCGAGATCCAAACGCCTCTAGGTATACTGACTCATCCTCAGAGGGATTGTTGGTGGGCCAGTTTCCCCTCTGTTTCAGAAGTTCTAGGATGTCTGAGAAGGAGACATCCTCAGAGGGGATCTAGGGGATCCCTCTGACTCATCAAAGTCAGTATCCGAAGTGACAGACTCAGGGGAGTCTACATGCTTCCTCTTACAAGTCCTCTTCCTAGGAGGATCTCCCGAAACATCAGGAGAATCCTCGGAAGAGGGGTAAATTCCCAAGGGGAAACCTGAGGCGGAGGATCTCTGGGTCCTGTAGCAAGAGAAGTGGCAGAGATGTCAACAGGTACAATAGAGGGAGGAGCTACGGGAAGAGACTGCTGACTGATACCAGTGGCCAGTACACTCTTCATCACCTCGAATGCTCCCCTCCCAGGCAGGTCCGAGAGACCCCGCTCCGAAGAGCTAGGAACTCCAGGGGCCACCGAAAGGGAAGCCTCCGAGGCAGATGTCGGAGCCGAGCTCACCAAGGCCGAGGCTCCAAGGGGAAGAGCGGGTTCGGACAAGGGTCCGATGCCACTCACCCCCTCGGAGGAGACCATGGAAGCCCGACCACCAAATCCCTCTAAGGAAGAGGAGATAAGAGTAGGGGCTGAAGGAACAGAAGGGGGTATCCGTCCTCCAGCCGTAGCAGTAACCATGCCCGAAGACTCCAACTCCAAGCTCTGGGGTAGAGTTGAAGGAGGAACTGTAACGGGGTGTGGACCAACAGTCGTCTGCTGAGACGGACTGTGTAGCATTTGGGCCAGTACCTGTGACTTGAGCAATCTACTGACCACTCTCTCTAGGTCATGGTCTGATAACCTGGATGACCTTGAAGATCGGCTCCGATGGCTCCGTTCCGATAGAAGAGGCGAGGCCGGGCGAAAGTACCGGCCCCAAGGAAGGAGACCTCGACCTCTTCCTGGAATGGGTCACCGGACCCGATATTACTGATCCTGTCGGCACCGATTTCTCGGAGCCGGCAGAACACCACCATGTACCGGCTCCAGCGGGAGCCGATCCAGCCACAAAAGTAACGGTGCCGGAGCCGACACCGATGCCTGTGCCACATGGGTGTCGGAGCCGATTGGAGCCGACACCGATGCCGTGCTGCGTGGGTGTCGGAGCCGGTCGGAACCGACACCACAGTGGTCAAAGTAGATTCGGCACCGATAGCCATCGGCGCCGAAAGCTTAGTGGATCCAGAATCGGCTCCAGCCGGGGCCGATCTCGACTCTATACGAGTCGGGGCCGAGGCCACAGGCTTAGAAACAGAAGCCCGGGTCTCGGCAGATTTCGTTGATTTTGTGGGGCCGACTTAGCTGGAGAGCCCTCCGGCTTAAGAAGACCCCTGAGAATCAACTTATTCCTTCTCTCCTGCAGGACTCTCTGGCTGAAGGAGTGACAAATAGCACAGGAGTCCTGCAGGTGAAGAGGGCCTAAACAGTACAGGCAAGAAGTGTGACCGTCTGTCAGAGACATCTTCTGACAGCACGAGTCACACTTCTTAAAACCTGAAACCCTCTCTTTAGACATGGTGCCTAACAAAACACACACACACCAGTCCAATTAAATTAAACTAATACCAAAAGGTATTTAGTAAAAATACCAACACACACACCCTAACAGGGGGATGGGATAGGAAATTAACTGACTAAAAAATTAAAAGAGACAGGGATTTCTGTCAGAAAAAGTTAAATTTAAAGTTAAACTATCAAAACAAATAGTTTTTAACTAAAAAGGGGCTTAAATGTCACAAATGTGAATTACTTACCAGGAGCTGGTAAAGAGAAGACCTCCCAAGCGAAGCGGCAAACGAGATCTGGGTACTTCCTGCCTTGCATCATGGGATATGGGGCTGCCTCGAGCTGGTAAAAGGAGTTCTCGAGCTAAAGCAAGTGCCGAGTCGGAGCCGAGGGATCGGCTCCGAACCCATCAAGCAAGAATGAAGGCGAGATTGACAACTTAACATTGTAGTTTTTATCCTTCTCGAGGGTCCTTTCAGGTATGATTGACCTCACTTAATCCAAATCAGTAAGTAAATAAACATAAAGAATTCCATAAAAATAAATAAAAAATAATGAAAATGTTATAAACCTACGATACTAAACGAAACAAAAACAGGTACACAGGTAAAACCCTGTAAGAAACACTCATGAACATGAAGGTATGGCAGATGAGTGCATTTAATGAAATAAAGTTGGTACAGAATCTGGAACCACTCCAAAAAACAATTAACAGCATCTGAGACAGACATACTGGATAAAGGACTCAACTTTATCCCAGCGAGGAGAAGTGAAATTGCGCAAACACTCATAGACCTGAAACTATTTGTCAGAAAACTAAATTGAAAGCTATTTTTTGCAGACAAACCAAGACCAGACCAAGCCCAAAACCAAGGGAAAAAACCCAGCAATTTCGGTGCTTCCCTGCATCCCACCACAAATGCTTCTGAATCCAAATGCGAGGCTGATATCAAAAAAATCCTTAGAAAACCACCCAAGAGGAAATACTACAACCTGAGACCTGAGGAATTTAAAGCACTTGAGTCTTTGCAATGACCCAACTAGGAGAGTTATGAAAGCAGATAAGGGGGAGGCATCTTGGTCACAGACACAACTTCTTACAATACTAAGTTAAATGGCATGCTGAGCAAGAACACCTACTATGAAAGTTACGAGTTGTACCAGGTAAAGGCAGCATACGAATACATATTGCTTGAATTCAAAGAGCTTAATAATGAGGGACTCATCAGCAATAAAGTACTTGAATTCATCACAGTGGTAAACCCAAGAGTTCCCCATTTTTTCGGAATTCCCAAGCTGCATAAGAATATTCTTGACCCCCCCTTATCGCCCGGTCATTGCCAGCGGGGGTAGTATCATGGAGACTCTCTCAATTTTCCTGAAGGTCACAATAAGACCACTGGTGGAAAATAACAAATCATTTATTCTTGACACAGGAGACCTCCTTAAGAAAATGAGGAATATCAGAGTCCACGAGGATGCCTGGTTGGTCACTATCGACGTGGAAACATTATACACAGTGCTTCCACACAATTACTGCATCAGGGCCGTTACAAGAGCTCTTTGAACTAATGGTAGAGGTAATGCCAGCATGATCACAGGAAAATTACTAAAAATCTTACTGGAAAACAACTATTTCAAGTTCAACCAAGATTTCTCTTGGCAGAAAAAAGGGATTGCCATGGGAGCAGCTATGGCACCAAGCCTTGCAAACACAGCGCTTGGAAAGTGAGAAAAAGATCATGTTTATAACTCTCCCTTTTTTAAGTACATGTCCTGTCACTATTGTTATGTAGACAATATACTTATCATCTCGAATGGTTCAGAAGAAGAACTGCTTACATTTTATGACCACATTGATAGATGACTGACTTTTTACCAACTCACACAACAAAAACAGTGCAGTATTCCTGGATCTCACAATCACCAAGATCAAGGACCTGCTTTCAAACAACCTCTACAGAAAGCCCACAGGGGTTAATCTACTACTTCATCAGCAAAATATGAACCCACTGATCACAAAGAAAAACGTGAATAAATCACAAGGCATAAGAATGGCAAGGGTCTCGAGAGAAACTGCAGACTTCACCAAAAACCTCCTTGACCTGGAAAAGGATTTTCTTGCTAGAGGTTACAGTGGAAGCTTCAGGTCTATATCAGAACACCAAAAGTTCATTCTTTCGAATGTTCTTACATCAACCCCTAGTCAGCGAATGCTGAAAATAGTGAAACGACAGATAACCAATTTTTTTCCTAGGGAAAGAATTCGGTTGTCCGTTTCTGTTGTTTGGCTATTTTCAGCTCTGTGGTGGAAAGTTACGGGTTGGGTCCAGGTAAGTGTGTGATTGGGCGTGGGTTAGGTGAGTTAGGGTTAGGGCGTGAGGGAGGTATGCGTGCGATTGTGTGGACGTGAGGGTTAGGGCGGGTTAGTTGAGTTAGGGTTAGGGTGCAGGTGAGGTGAGTGTGTGATAGTGGCGGACCTTAGGGTTAGGGTTTGGGTTAAGGTAAGTGGATAGTTAGTGGTGTTTGTACAGTTTAGTGTAGGGTTAGCTGTAAGATTTTGAGTGTATGTGTGTGTGGATTGCTGTTTGTTTGGTGTGCTTGTGTTGTGTGTATGTATTTTGGAATAGCGAATTTTTTCCCTAGAAAAATATTTGCTGTTCTGAATGTTCGATGTTGTCAGCATTCGCTGATTAGGGGTCAATGTAAGAATATTCAAAATTGTAAACTTTTGGTGTTCTGATATAGACCTGGAGCTTCATCAATAAAATCCTGGAGCCTATATCCCAAGCACGGATAATAGAACCAGACTTCCCACAAGTTCCGGAGCACACTAGCAGGTGGAAAAGAAATACAAACAGAAAGGACAGTATATTCGAACTCTCCATGACATTAAGCTACTCACCCGATTACTATGAGATCACGAAAATTATCAAAAAACAACTGGGTCATAGTGAAAAAGAACCCTTTGATCAATAAGGTGATCCCTAATGTTCCATCGTTCAACATTAGGAGAAACAAGAACCTCCGGGATCATCTCGAAGAAGCTTTCCATGTTACTCCCACCAACGCAGATACCAGAATTGGCACTTACAGTGCTGTCCACCACATTGCTCTTACTGCCACCTTATGAGCAACAAGGATCATTTTGCCTGCCCCAACACAAAGAAAACCTTTTATAGCAAAGTACTGGGGAACTGCTCAACAATAGGAGTTATTTACCGTGCCCAATGTAACCGTTGTACAGCATTTTATGTGGGTAAGACAATCAACAGACTGAAAGCCAAGATAGCAAGGCACCTAACAGACATCAAACAAAACTGCCCACTTAATGCTCTTGCTAAGCACATCTCTATCCCAGGAGATTCAGAATTCACCCTTCACATACTGGAAATACTCGAGTTTGAAGAACTGCTTGGCAACTACAATGACAAGCTCGAAAAGAATGAACTTGAATGGGAACTCAGACTTGAAGCCAACAGACCCCCTGGTCTTAACACAGCAGTTTCAATCACAAGCGTGTTGATCCTCAGAAAAATCCAACACCACGCTTACTACTAACTCCGGCATGGATAAGGAAATATGTTTTTTTCTCCTTTTGTTGCATTTGTTTTGAATTTTTGAAAAATGTTTGCGGTTTTATGTTTTTTAATAGGGTTTTTATTATTTTTTTAGTGGTTTACTTTAATGTCATTTCTAGGCAGATCTGAAGCGCGGGAACATAGTTTTCCAAACTAGAATCCCTTGCATACAGCCTGAGAGGATTGTTTATAGTTAAAATGTTGTGAGTTAAATTACTTTTAGTGATATGTTTACTTTTATGGTCTATGTTTTAAATTCTATTTTTTTAATTTTTTCAGTCACATAATACAACAGAGCTTTACTATGGGTCACTTGAAACCTATTCCAGGCAATACATTATCAAAGCCTAATTGGTGCTAGCTCGGGTCAGCATGCAAAGGTGCATTTGTATCAAACACTTGAACCAACATCGGACTTTAGGATCTAGACACAAAATTACTGTTGTTTTGCTCTAATGGTTCACTGGAATCAACCTCGTAAATGTGATTCATCTCAGCAAATTTAATAAGTACGTTTTAATGTATTGATGCTACACGGTGTCATCACTATTTAATTCTTTATTCTTTTTTCTTTGTGTTGCTTTCATTGCATATCTCATAATAACCAAGTAGCTTTGATGCTTGTAAGCTAAAAACTGCTTAGCTCTCTGATCACAATATTTACGGTGGGCTTTGAGAGGATTGGGAGGCCCGCAACTGAAGTTTTCGGTGGCTAGTAGAGGGGACAGCTGAATGCATTTTTATCACAACCACAGCCATGCATGCGTTGCTCTGAAAAATCTTTTAAGTACAATAATTTACAGCGTTAAAAGTGTTTATTCTATTATAGTTTGGTTTTATTTTTTCTGGGAATGCATGTTTTTCCTGGTTGCTAGTCAGTTCATGGCATCTTAGCATTCAAGCTGCAGTGGCTTTGGTGGGCTTTCTAGAAGAGACGGAATCCTGGAAGCATACTGAGATGAAAACAAATCGAAATAAAATCATTATTTGGTGGGTGTTTAGAAGGGACATTTTGCTACAATCATATTGATTAACAGAATATGTAGTATAACTAAAATCCTCACAGTGTAAAGTGAACACTGTTTCTTAGTTTTTATTTAGGCATGGGAAATAAAGACATCCCATATAGATAAAACTAATTAGTCAGACCCTCATGATACCATAAGATTACATAGAAAACTTTTCTTGAAGCATCAAGAATTTTTTGAACAAACAAACGGTAGTAAACATTAAACACAGTTCACAGGATCTACTAAAAAATTATAGAACAATTATATTAAACTATAATAAGAATTCAAGCCTCTCGCGTCCCTTCAGAAAAGACAAGAGGAGTTATCGACATGAGGTCAGCAGAGGATCCACGTCTGCAGCAAAATAATAACATTGCTGATAATTTTAAAGGTCTTGCTGTAATTCAATGTTATATGTTTTTTATTAAGAGAGATACAACTTGCAATTAGTATTTTTGCATTTTTGATTTTTAATTTTCTCTACAGGTTCCCAAGCGGGTCCACTGGCAAGGGTTATATTGGGATAATTCTGTTTTTTATACATATGTTTGTACTTGATCTCAGTACATTGTTTTTGATTAATTTCCATTTGTGGACTCATATGCTCTGTAATGGGTACCTTAATCCACTTCATAATGCTTTAATTACATGTTCTATTCTACCAATGCTTAGATTTTGCTTATTTGTTACTTAGTTAAAACTTGGCCAAATGTATAAAGCAAATGTGTATGAATCCCGCTTGCTTAGATTATGGTTACGAGCAATGCAGTCTTAACCACACCTTGCGGCATAAGCCCACCTATCAAAATCCCTGCTTCTAGCCTGGGAAACCTCCTTAAACCAATAAACCAAATCAATCAAACAGGACCTGCAAGCTAGGCCCATTGGCCACTAGCACAGGTACATATCCAATAGAACAGCATAGGCATCTACCTTAAGGTCTAGCAAATCTAGTCGATTGGCCCATTCTTCTCCAGCAAAAGCATAACCGCACCTCGTGGCATGGCTCCTCCAATCCAACGGCACCACCCAGGGCCCGCTTAAACATGGTGTACCAATAACTAACAGGACCTCCAAACTCAGCCCATAGGCCACCGGCATAGATACCTAGCCAATGGCAAACCAATAACATAGACTAATCACCCCCCTCCTAGCACAGGCTTTTCCATGCCCTGTGGCACTGCCCCTCCAATTGAAATGGCCCCACTCAGAGCACGCCTTAACCCAATATCCAACCCCAAGCTTTTTCTCCAAGCTTGACCCATTGGGTAACCATCCAATAATGTATTACTCCCGGCATACGTATAGCCACTCAACCCCGGCCTTAGGAAATACACCCTGACCAATCCTAACCTATAATTTAAACAGCATTGGTTTATAGTAACGATTGAACACCAATCGTTGGACAGCATAACATTCTTCCCCCCAATCATAGCAAATTGTTTTACGGCACTACATTCACCCATAGCGCCATTTCAAATGACCTATCAAAATAATCGTCAGCCACCCAACATCCAATCAGAACCAGAATTTGCTTTAAACATAGTTCCGCGATATTATGAACACTACGATCTTAATTTTTTACTCTTTTAATGAAAAACGAATGACATGACAAAACAAAATAAAATAAAACTTAAATTATATTAAAATATATTACAACCCTAAAATAAAGAGCATCACCCTTCCATCATTGGTAAACCCTATTTCACCTCTCCGTAATGTTACCATAGACCCTGATTATGGTCCATTGTATTTTCTATATTTCTATTTTAATCCTTTTAAACTAATAAGGCTTGAGTGAAACTATTTTTATCTTACACTGTACTTGTTTATTTGCATAGCTGTATACTGTTACGTACCGCTATTTTAATTTATAGGATTACGTGAACACTAGATGAATCGCACCCTGCGGGCAAAGTAACCAACTAATTACCAAACACACAAGATTTATTTTTTACTGTTCGTGAATTCACCCATTTTTATTGATATCTGTACCAACTTTATTTCATTAAATATGCTCATCTGCCATACCTTCACGTTCATGAGTGTTTCTTACATGGTTCTACTTGTGCACCTGTTTTTGTTTCATTTAGTATTGTAGGTTTATAACATTTTCGTTATTTTTAATTTATTTTTATGGAATTCTTTATGTTTATTTACTTACTGATATGGATTAATTGATGTCAATCATACCTGAAAGGACCCACGAGAAGGATAAAAACTGCATTTAACACTTTTGGGATTTTAGCTCTAGGTTGCTATTTTTAGTCTGTACAAGGATAACTGGAATATTAATAACCCAAATAAAATCAGAACTGCAGAAAATAGACTACACAAACCACAGACACTCTAAAGCAAAACGCAGGGAGGTTTATTAAGATGAGTGCTTTTATCTAAATGTAAACAATAGATTTCATCAGATAAAAAAAAAATTTCTCCCCTTACATTTTATATCCTGTTGAACATTGCTATCTAGTGAATGACTCACTAATCACATTGAAAATGTTAAAAAGTCAAACATAATAAAGAACATAAAAACTTCATGAATCATTTCGCAGACCAATTGTCAATAAAAACAATGTATAATTTGATTAAAGATAAAACTTTAAATCCTTGACATTGCTTAAGGCACTATGGGAGTAGACAATGTCTTTGCCAATAATCGGAACCCTAGAAGGGACTGATGCAGGCCATTCTCAGCAAAGTAGTGTGGATTGTTGACTGCATATTTCCAGGCTGACAAATACTGGACCTACTCTGAATGACCCCAAAACCTAAGCCAGTTATTGAAGTCAATAATTTTTTGCTCATATTGCAGCATCATCCTTGGAGAAAGTAGAATGTTGCTCAGTTCTAGGCTCATACCTTCCTTGGACACACAGTCCAAATGCTCCATCATGTCTCTCTCTTCATATACTCCAGGGAGGTACATCTCAAGTCACTGACACCAGCATGAATTATGACAGAGTCATACAGCTACTTGTTCAAGGACTTGAGTGCATGTGTGACCTGATGGCGTCTGGCACCAGACAAGCAACTGTCACTGTTTCCTTGCTCAGCCTGGTAAGTGGCACATCTGTATGTCTTACAATGGATTCACCTAAAATAAGACTGTTTGGTTGGGTCAATTCCTGCCTTATGGGATCAGTATCTGTGACTTTGGGACTTCCTGTGCTATGTGAGGAGGTAGGCTTAAACTTGCCAAGTGTGCTTTGTGCCTGTGCTGTGTTTTGTAGGTCTTCAAGGTTTGGGCAAGTTAATCTTTAGAACCTGATGGATTACATGTATTATGATGGCCTTGGACAGGTGTGATCTGTGGTGTACTGCTGACAATTTTAGTGTCTTGAGTTTAATGTGTGTGAGATTTTAACCTTCAAGAATGTCATATATGCTCATCTCTCATGAGTAATAGATGATCATCAGACAACATGAAACAAATCTTACGTTGTCTTGAGATACACATCTTAAACAGGCTGGCTAGAGAAATTGTAAAAAAGTGCTGGTCCATGACACCAACAGGAATGGCTCTGGGGGCAGGGTTATACCTCTCAACCTCTCAGGGCAAGAAATCTGGACAAAGCCTAAAATAATGGGGACGCAGAGGCCCAAAAATTGGGACAGATTTTAAATATTTCTCATATAATCTTAGAAAGTTGCTATAATAACAGGATTTGTGTTACCATGCATTTTCTGAAGGATATGAAGTCTAAAACTCAAATGTATGTCATTATTTAGTTACTTCAATTATCAGTGTTTTGGTAAAAAAAAAAAAAACACAAATTTTAGAAGGCACAGATCAAAAATGTGAGGCAAAAGTCTGGACATTCTGTGAAAATCTGGAAAGTGGAAAGGTATGGGCAGGGTTAACTACAACTGGCTGGAGTTCAATTTTTGGGTATTGTTTGAGTGGACTTGCTACTGATAAAGTTCAAAACAAATCAACTAGCCTTGAAACCTCCTGCCACCAGCAAGAACCAGTAAACAAATTAGAGTAAAAAAATCATTAATTTAATACTAGAATCAGTGCAAGCACTATCAGTGCACTCAATATTAAACAATTTTATCAAAGGTCTTTTAGCCTGGTAAGTAGTTTAAGGGGAGATACTTTACAAAGTGATATTTATGTGCTTATTATCAACAGCCAATAAACAGGGAGAGGGAGAGAATGATGTTGTCAAATTATCATAAGGGGCAGACAACAAGAGAAACACTGAGTTTAAGAATACAATAACAACAACAATGTGGGTGGGAGGGAAAACAATTAGACCCTTAGCTCTGAGCTGACTTGGTGTGGAACTGCTTTAATGCAAAGATTAGTCCTGAACCGCCGTAAATAGCACAAGTAATAAAAAACTGAGGGTAATGCTACTCAATGCCAGAAGTCTAAACCTCAAAATGCACACACTCGAGGCACTCCTCAGTATGGAAAAAATCGATATATGTGCAGTGACAGAAACCTGGTTTAAGGCTCCAGAGAGCATCCCAGCACTACCAGGCTACAACTCATACCATACATTTCGGCCACAAAACCCAGACCGAAATACAAAAGGCGGGGGCGTATCCATATTCATCAAGAATATCCACACCTCCAGGTTAGTGACACAGCACGATGCTTCAGAGATCATCCACGTGCAACTAATAACGGGCAAAGCTGCAATTCAAATTGTAGCTTGATACAGATCACCCACCATGTCCCAGGACCCCCATTCTGCATTTCTGAAAACACTGGGAAGCATAAAAGTCCTATCAAACACCCTGATATTGGGTGATTTCAATTACCCAAACATTAACTGGAAGAACTACTCAAGTACAAACTCCCTTGCCCAACATTTCCTAGAATTTATAAACTCAAACGCCCTGGATCAACTGGTTAACACCCCCACCAGAGGTGACAACATATTGGACCTGGTCATCACCAACATGGGTAACCGGTGTTCCACACCAGAGGTCAACCTCTCGCTGGTTAGATCTGACCATAAACTAATCACTCTGGATATCCATATTCCACCCCCACCCCCGGTCAAAGAAACCACCGTGAAAAACTTTTCAAAAGCAAACTTCACATTACTTAAGACTGAGGTAGAAAGTTTCAAATCCCCCATACTAAAGGATAACGCTGTCCAAGCCACAAAATCCTTTACTAATGCACTCTATGGGCACCTACAAAAATGCATGGATCGTGCTATCCCAAGCTAAACCAAGACTCACTCCTCCAAGAAAAGGAAACCAGTCTTGTTTACCCCTGCCATAAACAAGCTATACAATAGAAGGAGGAAACTAGTACAGAAAAGAGTAAAATCCCAAGAAGGGAAGACATCCCTGATCAGTATCAGCAAGAAACTACGATCCCTCATAAAATCATCCAAGGCTAGATTCAAAAGAAAAATTGCCAAGGACTCCAAAGATAACCACAAGGCATTCTTTAGCTATGTCAAGAATCTAAGTGGCAATTCTCAGATCTGCTCGGAGTTAGTGCAGAATGGCACAAAATACACTGAACTGACTGACATCGCCAGCATCCTGACAGACAGGTTCAGTACAAACTTCACCCCCTCTCACCCCCACAAGGGCCCATAACCATACCAGAAGAATGTAGTGCCCCTGAAATCACAGACAGGTTAAAACAGCCCTCTCCAAAGCCAAAAACACAGCATCAGTGGGACCGGACGGTGTCCCAGGCTGCATCCTACATGAGCTCCAAGATGAACTAAGCCCTCACCTAAACACACTGTTCAAACTCAGCCTCTCCATAGGCTACATGCCCATAGAGTGGTGCACAGCAATGGTTATTCTGCTCCACAAAGGTGGAGCCGCAACAGACCCTGGGAACTATAGCCCTATAAGCCTGACTAACTTGGTCTGCAAGGCTATGAAGTGCATCATCATGGATCTCATTAACAGAAACATTGGCAACCTCCAAACACTGGCTCCTACCCAGTTCGGCTTTGTTAAGGGCAGATCATTCCTCCTAAACCTAGTAGATGTCTTTGAGACAGTTTCCAAGGCTATAGATGAGGGAAAGGTGGTCCAGACAGGCTACCTAGGCCTCGCAAAGTCCTTTGACACCATTCCTCATTCAGGTATTATAGACAAGCTCACTAACCTGAACATAAACCCCTATGTCGCGAGATGGCTTGCCAACTGCTCACAGACAGAACCCACATGGTAAGAGTAGCAGGTGCTAGGTCTAACTCTAAACCGGTTACAAGTGGCGTTCCCCAGGGCTCAGTCCTAGCACCCCTCCTGTTCGGCATATACTTCTCAGAGGTACAGGCAAGCACAGGAGGACTATGGCTGACCAAGTTCGCTGATGACTGCAAACTAGGTCCTATAACTGACTCTACGGCTGACACAGACATCCTCCTAAAGGGTCTCACTGAGACAGATACCTGGTGTCAAAACCATGTCCTTAAGCTTAGTGCCAAAAAGTGCATAGGTTCACAGGTTCATAGGTTCGTACTAGGCTATCTGCCCTAGGGCATTTATAAGTCTAGCCAGAGTGTATGTGGCTTACACCACCCCTTAGGATGAGAATACTACGCCCTTTTAGGGTTTAGTTTACTATGCCTCTGTCTAGTAGTGACACAGACATGACCCCCGGGGTAAACCTACGATCTCCCATCCACTCGTCGAGATTTCTCTTGAATAGAGTCAGTGAGGGGCTCTGCCTAACATGGACTGGGATTCAGTTCCAGAGTGTAGGGAGCCTCTGGGTTATGAATCTGTCCCTCCAGCACGTTCTATTTATTTCTGTGTTGAGGTTAAGTCACTTGTTCTCGTGGCTCTGATGGATTTGGATTTTCTGAGGGGGAGCATGTCCATTAATTCAGGATTGGACATGGCCTTGTACGTCAGGCACAGATCACCTCTGAGTAGGCAGTATGCGACTGAATAGAGCTGGAGTTTTTTCAGTCGGGCAGCGTATGACATATGTTTAAGACCCTTTATCCTCTTGGTGAGGAACTTTTGGGGTCTTTCCAACTCCTGCAGGTGTCGGGTGAGATACATCCCAAATGGGGCATTGTACTCTATCATTGGCCTGATAAGAGAAGAGTACAGGGGCACAATGACCTCTCTTGATCTAGATGTGAAACCCTTCATGATAAGGTGGGCAATATAGAAGGTCTTCCTAACCACTTTGGCAATGTGAGTGTCAAATGAGAGGTTACTGTCAACCTGGGTCCCTAGGTCCCTGATTACCTCTTCCGTACTTAATGGATTACCGCCTATGTGGTAATTTGTCGGTACCTTGTTTTTCCCAAAGGGTATGACTATACATTTTTTGGTGTTCAGCTTAAGGCCATGGCTCTGGCACCAATTATCCGTTTCTATGAGGCCTCTCTGAAGGATGTTTGTGTCCGCTGGAGTATCAATTATGGCGCCCAGTTTGCAGTCATCTGCGACCTTTGTCAGCCACAATCCTCCTATGTTTGCCTGTACCTCGGAAAAATAAATGCCGAACAAGAGGGGTCCCAGGACTGAGCCCTGTGGGACACCACTTGTGACTGGCTTAGAGTCTGACATAGCTCCAGCAACTCTGACCCTGTGGGTTCTGTCCTTGAGCCAGTTTACAACCCATCTTGTGACATATGGGTTTACATTTAAGCTGGTGAGTTTGTCTATGATGCCCGAGTGGGGTATTGTGTCAAAGGCTTTTGCAAGGTCAAGGTAGGCTGTGTGAACTGCCTTACCCTCACCAATGGCCTTAGTGACTGTTTCAAAAAAGTCAACCAAGTTCAAAAGGCAGGATCTGCCCTTGACAAAGCCAAATTGGGTAGGATCCAATGTCTGTAGGTCCCCAATGTCTTTGTTTATGAGTTCCATAATGATCCTCTCCATAGCTTTGCAGACCAGGCTCGTCAAGCTTATGGGGCAGTAATTTCTAGGGTCCATAGAAGCACCGCCTTTGTGAAGTGGGACCACTGTTGCCGTACGCCACTCTTTGGGTACGTATCCTGTAGTAAGGCTAAGATTAAACAGCAGCCTTATGTGTGGGTTTAGTTCCTCTTGGAGTTCATGTAGCACACAGCCCGGGACACCATCCAGTCCCATTGATGCTGTGTTTTTAGCTTTAGAGAGGGCGGCTCTCACCTGGGCATCTGAGATGTTAGGGAGGCTACACTCTGCTGGGATAGTTATTTCTCCTTTTGGGGGGGAGGGGGAGGAGAAATCTGCACTGAACCTGTCTGCCAGAATGTTGGCAATGTCAGTGGGTTCAGTGTATTTTGTGTCATTTTGGACTAACTCTGAGCATATCTGGGAGTTTCCACCCAGGTTTCTAACATAGCTAAAGAAGGCCTTGTGATTGTCTTTTGTGTCTTTTGCGATTTTTTTCTCAAAGTTGGCCTTGGATGAGTGATCGTAGTTTTTTGCTAGTACTGATCAGAGATGCCTTCCCTTTTAGGGATTTTGCTCTGTCATGTAGTAGCTTCCTCCTCCTGTTGTAAAGTTTGTTTATGGCTGGGGTCCACCAGACCGGGCGCCTGCCTTTGGGGGAATGGGTCTTGGTTTTATTTGGGATTGCATGATCCATGCATTCTTGAAGGTGCCCATAGAAGGCATTTGCAAAGGATTCAGCAGTGTGGGTTGTGGTTTCCACTGGCCCAGGGGCCTTGAAAGATACCACTTCAGTCTTAAGAAGTGTGAAGTTTGCTTTTGAGAAGTTCTTCACTGTGGTCTTTTGTGCATGGGGTGGGGCGGGATGTGGATTTCCAGTGAGATTAATTTATGGTCTGATCTTACCAAAGAGGGATGTACTTCCGGTGTGGAGCATTTTGTCCCCATGTTTGTGATGATCAGGTCTAGTATATTGTCTCCTCTTGTGGGAATGGTGACTAGTTGTTCCATTGCATTTGAGTTTATGAATTCTAGGAACCTTTGGGCTAGGGTGTTGGGGCTTGAGTAATGTTCCCAGTCCATGTTTGGGTAGTTGAAGTCTCCCAAAATTATGGTATTTGGAGAGACATTCATACTCTCCAGTGTCTTCAGGAAGGCTGTGTGGGGTTCCTGAGTTTGAGAGGGTGGTCTGTAGCATGCTACAAACTGTAAGGCAGTTTTGCCTATGGTTAGTTGCACCTGGATAGTCTCCGATGCTTCGTGCATTGCCACTAACCTGGAGGTGTGGGTATCTTAGATGAAAATGGATACTCCCCCTCCTTTTGTGGTTCGGTCCAAGATTTGGGGCCGGAAAGCATGATATGAGGTAAAACCTGATAGTGCTGGGGTGCTCTCAGGAGCCTTGAACTAGGTTTCAGTCACTGCACAGACATCGATGTTCTCCATACTGAGGAGGGCTTCGAGGGCGTGCATCTTGAGGTTTAGACTTCTGGCATTGAGCAGCATTACCCTTAGTTTTTTTCCACTTGTGTTTTCTAGGGAGGTAGGTTTGTCATTTGAGCCTTGCCTAAAAAAGGCACTATGGTGGTGGCAAGAGCCTTGGCCAATATCCGGAAGCCCAGGGGTGACAGGTGCAAGCCATCCCTTGCGAAGCAGCGTGGCTTGTCAAGCATGTCATCCCAAGCAGACAGACACTGGATCCCCTTAGACTGACACTAGTAATTAAGCCAATTGTTAAAACTGATCATTTTGTCTTTGTACTGTGGCATCATTCTTGGTGAGGATAAGATGCTGCTCAGGGTCAGGGTCATACCGGTCTGGGCTACATAATCAGAGAGCTCCTCTATGTCTCTTTTCATGTTGTCCAGGGAGGTACGTCTCAGGTCGTTCACACCGGCATGTACAATGACTGAGTCATATTTGTACTTGCTGTGGAGTGACCTGAGTGCTTGTGTTATGCGGCGGATTCTAGCTCCCGACAGGCAGCTTACTGTGACCCTCTTCTTGTTCAGTCTGGTGAGCGGGACGTCAGTGTGCCTGACTATGGAGTCACCTATTACAAGTGTGTCTGGTATGCTGTATGGCCTTAAGGGCTGTGACTGTTTAGCACACTGACTTTGTGAACTATGTGTTGCATGTGCTATGTCTTGAGGTGGTGGTTGCTTGGGTGTCTGCTTTGGAGGCCTCTGCTGTTTTGGTAGATTTTTAATCAGCGCCTCTGAGTATGTTTTTGTGTGTTTATGTGTTTGGTTTGCAGTTGTGATAGTTCTATGTGAGACTGGGTTTGTGGTGTGCGTGGTTACCTTCTCCTCCTGACTGGTCTTGCCAGTACTGAATTGAGAGAGCTCAGCCTCCAGTTTGGCTATATAGTTGCATCTCTCGCATATATTTGTATTTGTTGGGAGGAGGAGAGGGTTGTCTGTGTACATGAGGCAAGTGAAACATTGCTTCAAGATTCCCAGATTCACCAGCTGAACAGGAGAGGACGCCAGCAACTGACCCCTCGACATGCTAGAAATAGTGAAAAAGATTGCTGTGTAACTGAGTCAGAAAGGACCTATAGGGAAATGGATACTCAACAGAATTTAGGTGAATGAAGTACTTTTGTTTGTTTAAGAGTGCTTTACCTGTATACAAAATGCTTTAGGAGCAAGTGCTGAGCTTTTCAGATAGAGTATAGGCTGTTTAGATTGCAAGTAGAACAGTTCTAAGGGAAAAATTGAAGAGCAGACTTGGCGGAGCCAGAAAAAGTTTAACCTTGTTTAACCGGTGCTGCGCTTATGCGCATCACAAAAGCCGTGCAAACGTGGATTTTAAGCAGTGAACTACAAAAGAGCTAGGAATGGTCCCAAACAACCAATTACTAACAGCTTCTTGTGCTGAGGTCACTTCCCCCAAGGACAGGTAGGCTGCTCAAGGCTCCCCACTCCCACTGGTGAGCAAAGAAACTTCCTTCTATCCAAGTAAGGTAATGGACAACACAGGAACTACACCACAGCCCAGAATACAGCAATGCCTGTATACTGGTCTAAACTAGTCGAGAAAGGCGGGAAAACAAGGATTTTTTTTTTTGTTTTTTTTTGCAGAAATACACAGAAAATGCAGAGACAGTGATAAATGCATTACACATGCTAGCACACTTTAGTGGGCAGCCTCCACAGTTCAATTAAACAAACAAACAAGCAAACTTTCGACTAAATTTGACTAAATGTAACTTTAAGTGCAGATTTTAAAATAAATGCAGTAATCAGTAAAAAAAACAGTTCAGGCTAGTTCAAAGTAAGCAGCAGAAGCTATTTTCAGTGAAAAAAAGCAAAGATACTTAAATCCAGAAGTCATCTCCTTTGGAAAAAACAAAGTACCCACAAACTACCACATAGATTGCAGCCCCGTAAATACAGAAGATGTAATAAGGGATCTGGGGACCCAAGTAGATAGTAACCTCTCATTTGATAATCACATTGCCAAAGTGGTTAGAAAATCCTTCTATGTGGCCCACCTAATCACAAAAGGGTTTGCATCCAGATCAAAAGAGGTCATTGTGCCGCTCTACGCATCACTCATCAGACCCATCATAGAGTACAACGCCCTATTTGGGATGTACCTTACAAGACACCTGCAACAGCTGTAAAGACCACAGAAGTACCTCACCAAGAGGATCACTGGCCTCAAACAAATGCCCTATGCAGCTCAACTGAAGAAACTCCAGCTGTACTCAGTTGCGTACCGCCTACTCAGAGGTGATCTCTGCCTGACATACAAGGCCATGTCCAACCCAGAATTGATGGACATGCGTCACCTAAAGAAAACCATATCCCCTCAAGCCACATGCTCTAGGGATCTAAACCTCACCACAACAATAAATAGGATGCGCTGGAGGGATAGAGTCCTGTCCCAGAGACTTCCCATGCTCTGTAACAAGATTCCAATCTACATAAGGCAGAGCTCCTCACTAACCCTCTTCAACAGAAACCTTGACAAGTGGATGGGAAACAGAAAGTTTACCCTGGGATCACTTCAATGACTCTGCTGGACAGAGGCACAGGGAACTAATTTAAGGGGCGGCGAAAGCCAACACATTCTGGCTAAGCTTATAAATGCCTTTGGGCAGATAGCCTAGTACCTACCTATGAACCTATGACCTAGCCCGACATATACTGAGTACATAAGAATGAAACAAGGGTCTAATACTAACAGTTAGACCAGTTAAACAACAAAATGTAGTGCAACTGCCAACTGGAATTACTAATATAGACTTACAGACGTTACCTAAAGGAGATACAGACTGTTAAAATGAATTTAAAATTTGATCAAGAATTGAAAACACTTATCTTTCTTTCTCTATGAAATAAAACTATTACAATGCAACAGTTCCACGGTGGTAAGGCAGTAGCGTTGTTCCCTCACAGCAAGAGGTTCTTCCGTTCGATTCTCAGCTTGGCTTGGGAGTGCCTTCTGTGTGGAGTATGCATGTCCTCCCCGCGGTTGGGTAGCGTTAGAAAGACATGCCCACGTAAATGGGCGTTCCTTCGTTGAAGGTTGGGTGTCGAGCTGGCACCTCAGTGTTTCATAAAAATCTACTGCCAATCATTAGCGGACAGGAGTTCCGCTGTGGCAACTCCTTACCGGGAAAAAGCCGAAAGACAAACAACAATAATGCAACAGTAATTTAAACAACCACAGCAAACAGCAGTTTTACCAACAAGCTCCACAATCTTGAATTCAATCAATGAATCTTCTTGCCTCCTCCCCTCACTTCTTTATGGATCACCCACCCTTATCAATCTTCATGCCACATTAAAAAACAAATGAGGTCTGCTACAACAAAATAGTCAAATTTGCATCAAACTTACAAAACCATCATCACCACTACCTGGCACTGAAACACCTAAACTGGCTAGACTTATCACTTTACCTAATCTACTTCCAATTAGTCATTTCCCACAAATTTAAACACAAATCTGATAAGTGCCCCCACTAAAACACATATTCCCAACACAACACCCCTCCTAGATATCAGTCCTTTAACAATAAAGCCCTTCTGACTGCCAAAAAATCAAACAACACCTCTGGTGATGCCCTACACTCTACCTATGTTGGCAAACACTGGAATCTCATTCCTCTTACCATTCCATTAAGCTTTAAACAAAACCTAAAACAGCGCCAGAATGCATCATGACTATGTTCTTGCTCCCACCCTGACTACTGCTTCTTTTTTTAGTTGCTCCTCTTACATACTTTTTACCTCCCACCATTCTTGTCTCTCTATTGATCACCCACCTCACATTATCTTCCTGCTTTCATCCCACACCACTCATAAGGAAACTTTAATTGTGCTAACCATACCTTTTCTTTCCTGTCATTCTCTCCTCCTCACACCTATCTCTTGTTTTTCCTTTCCATTTTCAGGCTCTTAATTCTTCTTCCATTATTTGTACTCCTTGATACACTATTCACTGTTGCTCTTTTCCAAAAATAATTTCACTATTACTGTCTACTTTTGCTTGTTTCCTAAACTAATTCCTCTATTTTTTTCACCAGTATACTACTGCTGTTACTTTATACATTGTTTTCTATTTTCCAGTATTTTTCCTTTTATATTTTATTTTACTGCTTAGTGTTAAATCTTGAATAGTACATATACTACTAACATTTTTACACTGTATACTGTCTGTTAAAAATTACCGTGCTATGTGCTGAGTAATTACTATATATCCACGATTTACTGTTTCAGTGTATATTTATTTACATTTGTATTTTAATTATTGGAGCTTTTCTCCTCAGGCCTTCACTTAAACAGGGTTTTGCTGTCATAGGTTCATATATTGGTACTAGGCTAATTGCCCTTGTGGACCATTTTAAGCCTAGCTAATTACCCCTTGAGAATCAAACCCTGCTCTTTATGTTTATAAGGTAAACACCTTAACCATTATGCCAGCTTCCCACCATCCTGTCATATTTTCCTGGAAACAAGGGCAACAAGCAAACAAACAAATAAATAAATAAGACCCCAAAAAGGAACCACATTATTTCTAGATATAAATGCAAAATCCCTTTTAACAAAAGCTTAACAACTGACTGTGTTGAAAGGGGAGGATCTATGGGTACACATGTTGAAATGGCAAGAGAGGAGTCTTGACAGAGGGGTATGAAAGATCAGAGTATAATAACTCACACAAATATTGCAGAGCCAGTGGTACATAAGCCCTGAAAGGGACCTGGTTCTTAGCATGGGACCAGCTTGAAAATCTTTTCTACTTACCAATATTATGATTTCCTAGTAGCAGGTTTCTTTGCCTCCTTTAACACAAGCTACATGTCCTTAGAAAAAAATATGTCAAAAGGGTTTCATAACTGAACCATCCAGGCAGTAAGCTGTAATTGTTTCAGGTTGGGGTGTATCATACAGTCCCTGACTTGTGAGAGTGGATCCATTCTATGAGGAAGCTTGCAGTAATTGCCCATGGTTAATGCCATAAGAAGGGAGAACCACTGTTGCCTGGGCCAGAAGGGGGTCAACCACAATGATTCCTGAAGAGTACTTATGAACCTTCAGAATGACCTTGTATATCAGTGGAAAGGACTGAAATGCATACAAGAACATTCCTGTTTGAGGAAATAAAAAAGCACCTGTTTTCCAGGCCTGTTTACAAGAAATCCCAGAGCAGACCTTTTTAATTGTCTGTTTTGAAATTAGACAAACAGATCTACTTCATGAGCTCCCCACAACTGGATCAGTTACTAGAAGACCAAATCATTCAGTTTCCATTCATGAAGGTCTGTCTTAGTGCTACTCAACTTGTCTGCAACAGCATTTTGCTCTGGCGGAATGTATGATGCTTAGATGGTTAGATTGTGCTTAATTGCCAACTCTCATGCTACCATAGCCAGCCTGCATAGTGGGTAAGATATGATACCACCCTGTTTGTTTATGTAGCATGATTGTGACATTGTCTGTAATCAATTGAAGAGGCCCTGAGGATCACAAATGAAAGACAGAGTTAAGCATAATTATTACTGCTATCATCTCCTTGACATTTATGTGTTTTGGTTTGTCTTGCTTGCTCTATGGACCCTTAATTTTTACCCCATAGACACAGCTCCCCATCTATTGTCACAGATTGAGCAGGGATTGTTAGAGAGAAGGAGAGACCTGGATTCAGGGTTATCTGGTCTCTCCACCAAAGTAGTTCCCTCTTTACAAAGCTGAAATCTGAAAGGTTAGGGGATGAAGCTGTTGGGGCCATACTGTTTTTAGGAAACACTGACTCTTTCTCATTTGTATTTTGCAATGGGAATCATAAGAATCATAAATGCTAAGAACCCTTAAATCCTGAAACAATCCCTGGCTAAAGTCACTGACTGAGTGGAAAACCTCAGGAACAGGTTTACAGATCCACTTTCTCTTAAGGAAAAAATGCTTTCTGAATAGCAATCTCCAGAAGGCAACCGAAAAATACTATGCTGTCAGAAGGAATGAGAGAGGATTTTATAAAGTTCACTTGGAAGTGTAGACTAAGAGGTAGATTTCTTACCCAAGTAAGAGTTTCCTAATTCTTCGAAAAAATTGTGCAAGATAAGCAAGTTGTCTAAATAAGGAAATATGTGAATACCCTGAAGCCTGCAATGGGCTATCACAGAGTTAGACACTTGGTGAGCAAACACCCTTGGAGTAGTAGATAAATTGTAAGTTATGCACTCACCATAACTAGGCATCCGTATTGTCCATTTTCATTTTTCCTCACTTATGGGTTCTGGATCCAATCCTCGTATCCAACTTGGCCACATTTACCAGACTTCATATCCAACTCTCGAGCTCCTCCCTTTACCCATAATACCATACTCAATCCCTATTGCCTCAAATTGAGTTTGCTGTTCTATTTCCCAATAGCTGAAGAGAAACACATATAGCCAGACAGAAAAGACAGAGCTCAAACCTGGAACTGTAGGTTCCAAACACAGTCTAATAGGTCCTTCTACAAGAAAAAATGGATGGGTTTTTTTGCTGAAACAGCCTGGAGTTCAGATATTCTTTTATCTGAAGTTAAAGCTACCAAGAAAACCATTTTCCAGGACAGAAATTTTAGATCAGATTTGTCTGATGGTTCAAAGTGTTTTTGTGTTAAACCTTGAAGTACCATAGTAAGATCCCAAGACAGTGATGGATCGCTTAGAAGGTCTTAGATGAAAACTGCCTTTCAAAAAACTTTACACAATCTAGATGAAGCCAAGGAAAAAAGATTTATTTCCCATGTGGAAATTTGAAATTGCTACCAACTGAAGTTTAATTGTGGTAAAAACAGCTCTATCTTTGAAAAGAGTTGTAAAAAAATGAAGAATAGCAGAAAATGGTGGAGAAGGAGGATCAGTCTCCCTTATCTGATGCCCAAATAGAGAACCCCTTCCATTTACTTTTACAGACTTTTATGGTAGCATCCTTTTCAGAAGTCAAAATAAGCTCAGAAACTGGGGAAGAGAGCCTGGACTGTCTAACTATCATTGGAAGTGGAGAAGCCATGGGGTCAGTATGAGGGCCAGAATGTCAGGGTGTTGCATCCCTGATGGGTGAGAGACGAGATCCTGAGTAGGCTCCAGTATCCATGGAGGATAATGAAGATAGACTGTAAAAAGTGGAACCAAACTTGCCAAGGCCAGAAGCAGGCAGTGAGGATTACTGAGCCCTTCATCTTGCTTGCCTTCTGCAAAAGTTCTGTAATCAGGTGAAGAAGAGGATAAGCATAAAGGAAACCCGAGGGCCAAGCATGAATAAGAGTATTGTTCAGTGACTCCCCTGAGGAGGGAATCCGAGCAAAGCAGTTGCTGCACTTGTTGTTGACATGGGTGGCAAATAGGTCACAGCAAGGTTGGTCCCAATGCCTGAAGATAACATTCACTAAAGACTAATTGAGAGACCACTCATGAGGCATCAGAATGGATCTAGTAGGCTTGTCCACAAGCACGTTGCTTTTCCCAGCCTTTCCCTGGTTGTTGTCTGAGGAAGTTTAGCCATCGTTGCTGAACGAAAAGCCTATTGAAATAAATTGTTGTGCTTTACGAATATAAAACAAATCTTCTTTTGCTCCGAGTTCCGTTTTGTACTCCAGTTGCCGATTTGTGTTTTAAATAATCTGTTTGTAGTTGGACTTTTGACTTTGTTAGTTGTTTATGGCTACAGGAAGTACTGGGAACTTGAGCCTACATTCATCTTTAAATATTGTGAGTACCAGGCTAATGGAGCCTACGGATGCTGGTAATTTAACAACTTTACTAAATGCAATGAATGAAAGTTTGGAAAACCTGGCAGCTAGAATGGATAGTTTAACATAATCTTATGGCCAAAATGAGATGGAAGAAAATGGTTCCGCCACAAGAAATAATGGGAAGGCTTGTGGAGGTAATGATAATGGAAGAAAGAATAACAAACAGCAGAGAGTAATTGTTAATTCAGATACATCTCTGCCTGGTGCATCATTGAGTTTATCTGCTTCCTTGGGGCTTATGGAGTTGACCGATGTCACCATATGGCTGAATGAACAACCACAGTTTGAAAATACTTCTGAGGTGGCGTATGGAGAGCAACCGGCTGAAGGAAGCATGCCATTGGTAAATAAATTAAAAGTTTTGGATCAAAAGTCATTAAAAGCAGAAAAACTTCAGTTAGAAATAAGGTACTTTGAGGAATGTAAGAAAATGGGGGTTGTCCCTAAAGGTCTTCGTTCATGGCAATATCCTTCAGGTTTGGAGGCTGGATCTGACTTTCATAAGGAGCTGGTAAGTTTATTTGATAAACATGGATTTGAACTAATGCAACTCATGAGTAAATATTACCAGCTAACTATTGATAGACTAACTGTCGAGATTGCTGAACTAGATTGTGATATAAAAGTGCATGTAGACTTTACACGTTATCAGTATTCAAGAATATTTACTTCGATTAACCAGCAACTAAATAAAAATTCTGAGACTAAAATAAAAAAGTTAAAGAGAGATACTGAACCCTATAAGAATAAGGCCGCTTATCCAACTCCATCCCCCTCACAAGATAGGAATTTTTCTGAACAATAAGCATGCCCACAACGTAATAACGCTCAAACATGTAATTCAAGAGAAGAAATGCCATCAACGAGTAAGGGGTACAATAGTGTTTATCATGAGCAGAGGGATGTAGCGTGTTTAGTTAATAATAACAATGGTGCAATTGTGGGCAATACGGAACAAACGAGTAGCCAGAAAGGAGAACAACATTATTTTTCCAACAAAGGGCAGAATCATCAGAAACAGTACAACATGAGAGGGCAGAACAGAATGAGGAAATAGACGACAACAGTTTAAAAATACTTCAAAATAAAAAAGGTCACTTTAATATATATAACTATTCTAGTTATATAGTCCCTGTGGAACTTTGTGAACTTTTTTCCAAAGGTTTAACGTTTGTTCTATCTCAGCATTTTAATTTAACAAGAACTTTAATTGATTTAAAGCTATATATATATACAAAAGCTTTACTTATTGTTTTTAATGGGAAATGGTGAAATGTTAAATGATGTTTTGAGAGTACCTAGTACATTTAATCCTTCCATACATCCCTTACTGTCGTTGTTTGAATCTTTGTGCGAGTCTGAAATTAGAAGTATACATTTGAGAAGTAAAGTTGATTTTAATGTTTCAGAAGAAGAAAGAGATGCACTGAACGCAATTAAATCAGCTCCTGTTCATATACTGAAACCAGACAAAGGAGAGGGTTTGGTTTTAATGGATTTGGAACAGTATGATGGTAAAATGAGAAGTGTATTGGAGGTTGATACATATATATTGTCTAGTTTGAATGAATTGAATACTGTGTATAAATGTATAAATGGTTGTTCAATTATTTGTTTTTAGAAGGTTTTATTGATTTAAGTACTTTGAATTATTTGGTTACACTTTGTCCTAAAATACCGTCAGTATTCGGACAACCCAAGATTGATAAAAGTTTAGAAAATCCTCCAATGAGAACCTTAGTAAATTCTAGGTCTTCTATAACATATGCTAGTGTTAAAGTTGTTGATAATATCTTAAAAAATACGTGAATAAGGAAGATCAAATATGCAAAGACTTGTGGGCTTTTTTATCTGACATTAATCAGTTAGCATATTATGATAATATCAAGTTTTTAACTGTGGATGTAACTAATTTGTATTTTTCTATACCCCATAATGTAGGGATTGAATGGGTGGTAGAAAGAATAGTTTACCATGAGGCTGAAGATAAAGAAGTGAGATTAGTCCAGGAACTGTTAGACATCATATTAACTAATAATTTTGTGATGTTTGGTAAGGAAATTTGGCTACAAAAAATGGGTGTAGCTATGGGGTCCCCACGTGGGGCTAGTTTTTCAAATTTAGTAATGGCTCAGTGGGAACATCAGTATGTATTTAATGATGAAGGGACCCGAACTAGGATAACATTTTATACAAGATTCCTGGACGATATCTTTATTATCTATGATGGTGATATAATGGAGGTTAATAGTTTTATTGATAAAATAAATATGACTACAACTTTTTTGAAATTTACTCAAAGTGGCAAATGATAAAATTGCTTATTTAGATGTAGAACTTATAAAAGATTTGAATGAAAGACAATATGTAGCTAAATTCATCGTAAGGAAGCATACTCAAATACAATGTTACATTATACAAGTGCCCATCCATACCAGCCGAAAAAGAGTCTGGTAAAGGGCCAGTTGGTACGTGCTGCTCATATGGTAACAGAAGAAAAAGCATTTCAAGAGGAATGTAATATATTGAAAGGTATGTTTGTTAGAAGGGGATACCCTGAAAGTATGTTAAGAGAAATTATTGAAGAAGTGCAATATAAGAGAAGTGTAGGAATATACAAGCCTATTTTAATGAAACAGTGTAGTATTTTGAGTAGGGGAGAGGCAACCAGCCATATAGAGACAGAGGTTGTGACATCAATGACTGCAATTAGGAATATTACATCTAAAACATGTAATTTTAAAATGAGTTTTATTACTCCATTTAGTTTGGAGGTAAATATGATTAAATTGATTTTATGTAAAAATTGGAATGTATTTACTTTTGAAACTGGTTTTATAGAAAGGTTACGTGATGCACCAATGGTTATATATAGAAAAGGAAATAGTTTAAAGAGTATTTTGGAAACAAATAGGATGGGGATGCATAGAATAGAAGGATCTTTTAAATGTGAGGCTTGTAATTATTGTAGGTATATTGCCACTGGTACTAATATTTTGATTAATGGTAAGACTTATAAACTGAGAGGAAGATATAACTGCCAATCTAAGTCAGTTGTATATTTGGCCACCTGTCAGTCTTGTCCTGCATTCTATGTAGGCAAGACTGACAGGAAATTTAAAGACAGGATATAAGAACATGTGTATAATATCAAAAAAAATAAGTTAGACAATACCTTAGCTAGGCATTGTAATGAACATACTACACATTCCTTTTCTTTCAGGATATTAGATCAGATTGTTCCTAATATAAAAGGAGGCCCATGCCAGTTATTATTAGAGCGACAGGAATTAATATGGCAATTAAAATTACAGTCATATAAAGCCCCGGGTTTGAATGAAAAGGTCTCTTTAACATGTATTTTAAAATTGAGAAGCTTGATGCGCTAGAATGAGTATTTGTATCTGTATTTAGTATTATATTATTATAATAAATATTCCTGAGTTATTAAACATAGTTTTTTTTAAAAACAGTTTTATAGGTTTTATGTTTTATATTTAGTAGTGATTTGATGTTTAACATACTTAATTTTTAGTGTTAAATGTATATCGAATAATAATTAGATTAATAAGTTGTTATTAGCACATGATTAATTGTTTCTATTTAAGCTGTGATGGTTTTTCTGGTTGTTGTCTGAGGAAGTTTAGCCATGGTTGCTGAACGAAAAGCCTATTGAAATAAATGGTTGCGCTTTACGAATATAAAACAAATCTTCTTTTGCTCGGAGTTCCATTTTGTACTCCATTTGCCGATTTGTGTTTTAAATAGTCTGTTCGTATTTGAACTAAAGGCTAATTGAGAGACCACTTGTGAGGCATCAGAATGGATCTAGTTAGCTTGTCCACAAGTATGTTGCTTTTCCCAGGGATGTGCATTGCAAATAGAAAGTAGTCTGATGAGCTCACCCATTCCCAAACCCTCATTGCCTCTCTGCAAAGGGGATAAGATTGGGTTCCTCCTTGTTTGTTAATGTATCAGACTATAGACGTGTTGTCAGCCTGAATTGCAATAGTTCCCCAAGGGAAGACCATCTTGAAATGCCTGCAAGCTAAATGGACTGCTCTCATTTCTAGGACATTGATGTGTGCAACTTGGTCTCTTGGGGGGACCACATGCCTTGAACATTTCTTCCCAAGAAATGTCCCCCACCACCCCAGTTGAAAAACGCCCATGGTCACTGTGGCTATGGGGTTCAGTAGAAGAAAGGGTCTTCCCAGAAATCCCAGAAAAAGATCAACTGATTGTATCCACCAGTGAATGTGTTGCTTGCAAATCAGGATGAGTTTTACTTGAATGGACAGGGGTTGATATAGAATGGACCACTGTACAGTAAAGAGTCCACTGGAGAACCCGCATAAAGAATCATGCAAATGGGACTAGTACTATGGCAGCTGACATCAACCCAAGTGCTTGAAGAACTAACCTTGCTGGAGAAGATGAATGGGAAAGGATAGCCTGAACCTGGTTTCTGACAGAAATAATACGGTGGAGAGGTAAAGATGCTCTATCTGTGTTGTTGTGTACAAAATTGCTATAATGAATTCCAGGCTCTGAACTGGTGCAAGTTTTGATTTGACAAGATTTATTGTAATGCCCAAAGTGACCAAAATCTAGAGCAAGAAGTCCCTGGCATGTTGAAGGTGATGCTTGGATGAGGTGGTTAGGAGCCAGTCTTCTAGATATGGAAAAACCTGGAATCCTTTCAGTCTCAAGTGAAATGGATTTCTTTGAGACAGTTACTCAGGATATAGATAAGGGAAAGGAGGTACACACGGCTTACCTTGACCTTGCTAAAGCATTTACCATTCCCCATTCAGGTATTATTGATAAGCTCACCAGCCTGGGCATAAACCCTTACGTCACAAGATGGATTGCAAAGTGGCTCTCAGACAGATCCCATAAAGTAAGAGTAGTGGGATCTATGTCCGAATCCAGACCAGTAATGAGTGGTGTGCCTCAGGGCTCTGTCCTGGGGCCCCTCCTGTTTGGCATATACTTCTCAGAAGTACAGGCAAGCATGGAAGGGCTGTGGCTGACTAGGTTTGCGGATGACTGCAAACTGGGTGCTATAATAGAGTCTCCGGCCAACATGGAGATCCTCCAGAAGGGCCTAAATGAGACTGATGCATGGTGTCAAAGCCATGGTCTCAAGCTAAATGCAAAAAAATGCGTAGTAATCCCCTTTGAAAAAAAACAGAGTACCCGCAAACTACAACATAGGAGGTAATCCCCTGTAATCTGAAGAAGAAATAAGGGATCTAGGGATCCAAGTAGATAGTCAGCTTTCCTTTGATAACCATGTTGCCAAAGTGGTTAGAAAATCCTTCTATGTGACCCATCTGATCACGAAAGGGTTCGCATTAAGATCTAAGGATGTAATGGTGCCCCTCTACTCTTCCCTCATCAGACCCATTATTGAGTACAATGCACCAATTGGAATGTACCTGGCTAGACATCTTCAGCAGCTGGAGAGACCACAAAGGTACCTAACCAAGAGGATTACTGGCCTCAAACAGTTGCCCTATGCAGCACGATTGAAAATGCTAAGACTGTTCTCTGTTGCATACCGCTTTCTCAGAGGCGATCTCTGTCTAACGTACAGAGCCATGTCCAACCCAGAATTGTTGAACATGCTCCATCTTAGCAAAACCAAATCTACTCCAGCTACACGCTCTAGGGATATAAACCTCAACACAACAATGAATAGAACATGCTGGAGGGATAGATTCCCTTCGCAGAGACTTCCCTTACTATGGAACAGGGTCCCGATCTATGTAAGACAGAGCTCCTCACTATCACTCTTCAAGAGGAACCTTGATGAGTGGATGGGTAACAGAAAGTTCACACCGGGGATCACACCAACAGCACTACTAGATAGGGGCCAAGGGTGCTATCTGCTAGTACAAGGGTCTAGGGAACTACTAAAGGGGCGGTGAATACCGCACAACATGGTTGGGCTAATATATGCCTTTGGGCAGATAGCCCAGTACCAACCTATGAACCTATAAACCTATAACACTCATCAAAGCTAAAAGGGAGGTATAAATGAAAATTTTAAGCGTTAACATTTAAAGATTGTAAGATGTTAAGACAGAAACTGAGATAATTTCAAAAAGAAACTTTCTTACTAATGTTCGAGAGCGAAACCTGCATCTAACCACAATGGCGGCAAACAAGATCTGAGTCAAGAGGGATGGAGTAGGGCATTATGGGTTGAGGGAGAAGCTCAAGAGTTGGATCTGAAGCCTGGTAAATACGACCGAGTCAAATCTAAGGATCGGATCCAAAATCCATAAGTATGGAAGAATGTAAAGGACAATATCAGATTCAAAGGTTAATGCACAGAGTTGAAAATGTAATATACAGATAATCTTAGAAAATGTCTGAACTCTGTGGGTATGGGAATGTGATGATAAGCATCCTTTAAATTTAGTGTTGCCAAAAAACTAAGAAGAAGACAAAGAATGAAAGGTAACAGGGTTTGAAATTATAATACAGCAGCATAGAAAATTCACGAAAAAATAAAACCAAGCACAGGAAATATATATGTACCACTGCAATGCAAAAACCTTTATTAATAGATTTAGCACCTTTTTAGAAACTTCTTCAGATTGCAATACAACAAACAAAGTTGCATCTTACATATTGCATTCAAATAAACCAGTTACCATACTTAATTTGTGATGCCATCATTTCAAACACACTTGTATGCACGTGCAGTCATCAGACCCTGAAAATCACACACATAATTTAAAATATAAGTATATAATACTTTGTTTTATCTTTCATAAAATTCACTAATTGTACTAAATAAGAAAAATACTACATAACTATCACCTAACTAAAATGACTACCCTAACTCGTATCAAAGTCATAACATGCCCTTAAAAAGTGAAGTATTTAATACATTATTGATATCATTTTTTAAGTGCATTCACCATGTTCTATAATGTAATAGATGTCATCTTTAGGACACTAAAAACAGCCTGTGTTGTGGTATTCGGCCTTAGTTGCCAAACAAGGTGACTATATTAGATAAATCAGATTCTGGAGACGAAAGTGTTAAATCCATCAATATTTTTTTTTGTGGATCTTACTCAGCAGTTCTTGTGTACCTCTAATTCAGGGTTTGAAGGAATAACATTTTGAACTTTGGAACTTTCACATACAGGATGAGAAAGGAGGGGTTGAGAACTGGTGTCCAAGAGGATTCCTTCTTTGGCACCAGAAAAAATTCTTGAATAAAAACCTTTTTCCTTTCTGACAGAAAGGAAATGGTTCTATTACTGCCAGAGAAGGCATTTGCCAGATAACTGGAGGAAAATAAGGCTGTCTGATGTGGAGGGTGTGGTGGAATCCTCTGGGAAGGAGGAAAAGACTCACACTGCCATACATATCCCTTCAGTATTACCTTCAGAACCTATTTGTCTATGACAACATGTTGCCAAAGAGGAAAACGAATAACTAGATTCTGGGACAATTTTAAAGGATTGCCAGGGTGAGGGGAGGTGGAATGTTGCTATACTATTTCTGAACTATTGGACTGCCCTTTTTTCTACAAGCTCCTCTCCTTCGTCTTTGAACCTTCTTGCCACGTATTTTTTAAGTATACTTATTAGAAGTTTGTTCAGTACTTTGTAAAAAAAACAACCTGAGTTTGAAGTAAAGGTCTTTGCAAACTTGTAAAAAGAGGGTTGAAAATCTGAGTAATCCCCTGAATCAATTACCCTTTCATCAAACTGTATGAACACCTGAGTAGCTGAGGAACCAAACAAAATAATCATAGCAAAAGAAGAGTTCACTGTTTCAGTTTTAACATCCTCAGGAAACTTCTGAGTGCACACCCAAGAAAACCTTATCATAACAGAAGCAGATGCAATTGCTCTGGACATAATATCTACACAGTCATAAGCACACCTTACAGAATATCTAGATACAAGGGATACAGAAGCAATTAAAGCATTCAGAGAGAGCTTGTCTTCTGAAGTACTGTTCCCCATAATCTCCAAAGATGCCAACAGAAATTTTAACATATGTGTTTTAGAATTCTAAAAGATAAAGTGAGAGAAGAATAAATTATTTTCCCAAATCTGACAAAGGCTTTCCCATCCTTGTCAGAAGGAGAAGGAGTAGCATTAACTATTTTGCTATGGGGAATTTGCATCATAAATAGCAGCGGGATCAGATATACGATGAGAAAATAAGCATTTATAACACTGTGGAACTTTATAAAGTCTGTCTGCCATTTTAAGGGGCTGTAGGTTGACTATTAGGCACATTACAGGCATTAAGGAAAACTTCATCAAAAGCTGGTAAAAGTGGTGGAAAAACAGTTCTTTGAAGAAATTTAACTTGTAATAAACATTGTATTTTTCAAAGCAGTTGGAATATCACTCTCTTCCCACTAAAACCTATGATTAATTCTGGAAAGTTTCAGAAAAAGAAAAGTCCTCTACAGGAGATTCCGAGGAAACACCTTCTTCAGAATTAGAATCCGGTACTTGAGTCGAAACAACAGAGGATGATCTTTCCCATGCCATTCCCTGACAGGGTATCATTAGAAACTGAGGAAACTCTTTTCATTAAATGAATTCAAGTCAGAAAGTAAAGGATTTAATGCCTGCAATAAATCCGAAGCCATCTAATAAAATATTCTTCATCTACAGAAACAGAGCCTGTATAAGATAAATGCTTAAGTTTTTATTTATTTTTCTGGAAATCCCTAGAAAAAGACCAACTCCTGGATGGAGCTTTAGCCCAGGAAACATGTCTCTTATCCAGGCCACACAGAGAAGCACTCCCCATTCCCTTCTCCAACAGCAACAAGAGTGGCTCTTCCATGCCCACCAAGGGCACCTGAAAAGTTGCAAAGAATGCATCTAACTCTTGGTCCTTAGAGTCTGAAGGAACAACACCAGAGAGGCTCAGAGACAAAATTGAATGGTCTGAGGAACCAGAAAAGGCCACAAGAGAGTCAACCACAAGTGTCTGAGGCACAGAAGAAGCCCACTGTGTATGCAAGCAAGGGCACTCTATTTAATTTCTTGTTCTTGCATCAGGTAGAAGCTAGAATCGTGGGACTGGTACGCTGTTACATGGTTCTGCCAGAAAAGATGTCTGAATTGTGATTAGCAAATCGAACAATTGTCAATAACAAGTAAGTTGTCAAAAGCAGTGTTTGCATTCAAAATACAAAGTAACCCGCTAAACACATACTAGCCCATGCCCACAAATAACAAATCAAGGAATAACCACAACATTTTTCACAAAAAACTACCCAAATTAAACAAAGGCAGTAAAAGCTGAAAATAGAAAGAAAGATATCAGACAGGTAAGCCCTTCTATGTGAGATACAACCTCACCCCCCCCCTAAAAAAAACACTGAACTTAGCAATACTGTAATATTGAAAATATCAAATAGTTACTGTGGAAGGTTTTCCACAGAGGGAACTTATTTGCACAAGAAAGGAAGATTGCTAGCTTACCATCAATCTTATGAAGCCCATAAGAGAACCACAAAAAAGTACTGAATATTTTGGTGCCCAGACAGGAGCTCTCGACATCATTAGTCTAGGAGCCTGTGGAAGGTAGCTCAAGGTTGTGGAAGACGGCCGGTTGTTATATCCTAGGTAGAATATAAGCCAAAAATCTAAGGTTAGGGTAACAATGATTTAATGAATGAAAATTAAATGGTAGGTAAAACTGGAGGTCTTTCAGGTCTTAATTAAATAGAATATATACAGTAAGAAAGATAATATGTGAACTGAAAAAGGAAAGAATAAAAAGACAGTATTATTACTTAACACGGACAAAGGAAGAGGAGGCACATTTTTGAGGAAAGTCTATGCAAAATGCGGAGAATAACATGAATGTTCTTAACATTTTGGAGGGAGAAATATGCAAAGATCAAGAAAGAATTTTTAGAAGTTGTACAAGAATTCATAGAGCAAATGAATATGAGCGGCGAAGAAGTGAAATGTTTACAGTGATTAATTAAACTGATAACTGAAGTAGTGTAAAAAGAGCTTGCCGATATAATAAGTAATGAAAAACTGAAAAAAGGTATTAAAGAAACTGAATATAGAGAGCATATCTGGGGTAAGTGGAAATGGATATGAGTTCTGTACAGCAATGAATGAAAAAGAAAAGCAGATATATTTAGAAGTACTTAATGAGTGGTTAGAGAATGAAATTATAAGGGAAGGGATATGTTCAAAAATAATAAAATTTGTGTGTAAAATACATGAGAAGGAATTTACAAACTGGAGACCAATTATCCTGTTTAAAAAGTATAGTTGTGTAAAATCTTACCATAACAGTAGGTGTCCTTTTCTTCACTGCTGCAGTATTCTTCATAGAAGGGATGTCCTACCCCTTGGCAGCCCAATGCTCAGCCAGTATGAAAAAGACTAAAAAAGATCTTGTATGTGCTATACATCACATTTATGCTCCCCACACAGAACACAGGGCATAAAAGGGACATACAGATGCAACTACCTAGAACTGAATTGCCCCAGAAGAGATCAGTCGCCATAGGGCAAAGGAGTTCATGTACATCCAGAAGAAAAATGAAGACTAAACAAGAGGGGGTTGGAGGGAGGGAGCAAATACTGCAACAGTGAAGAGAAGGACATCTACTGTTATGGTAAGATTTTCCTCAACTGTGCTATGTCCTTATATGTCACTGTTGCAGTATTTTTCATAGAAAGGAGAGTAAAAAAAACTCAAGAAATAGAATGGGAGGTGGGAGACAAAGAAAAGCCCTCAACAAACCCACATAAAATGATTTTAGCAAAGCCTCCTCTGGACCTAGAAACCATATCCAGCTTATACTGCTTAGTAAAGGTATGCATTGAAGACCAAGTAGCAGCTTCAAGGATAGAATTGCTGTCCAACCCCTTGAAGAGGCAACTGTCCTAATGGCATGAGCTCTAGCAGAAGTAGATATTTGCCATGAAAAGAATAACAAAAGGAAATGGCTTTAGATATCCAGGAGGAGATGGTTTGTTTAGAAACAGCCAAATAGTTTTGCGCACTGAGCAGTACCAGTTAGCTGGGGGGCTCCACAACGTCTGCTCTTCAAGTTTTCCCTTATAAACTAGTCAGTCTCTCAGCCTAAGCACTCAGACCCGCATCTTCTAGCCCAGCACTTGTTCCAAATCTTCTGTAGCACTAAATAATCCCCAGCACTCAACCCCCTCACTTGCCAGGAAGGAATAGTCTATATACTTCCCTACTTGACAAAAAGGAAACAGTCTTTACTACTTCCCCACCTAACAAAAGAGAAAAAGAAGTTATGTACCTACCATAACGTTCCATGTTAGTTCTCTTCTTCTTGCCTTCTTTCTTGCTTGTTGGGTTCGGAGCCGATCCTCGGCTCCGACTCGGCCATCTTCAAAAGCTCGAGAGCTGCTTACCAGCTCGAGGCTCCCCTATATCCCATGATGCCTGGCGCTAGATACCCAGATCTCGTTTGGTAAGTCTAACTGCAGACATAATAGAATGCATAAATCCTACTGGAGAGGCTACTAGTCAGAAAGGAATAGCCAGAGAAGACTCAGCCAGTGAAAAATCAAGAAGAACTCTTCTCGGTCCACTAGGATAGGGGGATGGAGGGTGGGACGCAAGAAAGAAGGCGAGAAGAAGACAACTAACATGGAACGTTATGGTAGGTACATAACTTCTTTATGTTAAGTTGTCTATCTCGCCTTCATTCTTGCTGGTTGGGACAGCATCCCTAGCACCTAAAAACCTGGGTGGCTCATCGGAAAAGACTCTTCAGAACAGTGGAACCAAAATCAGCTCTGCTCCTGGAAATACAACTTGTAATGTGAAATGAAAGTATGTGGGTTGGCCCATGTAGCCGCAGGACAAATAGAATCCATGGGCAACCTAGCCTGAAAGGCCACCAAAGTAGCTAAAGCTCTGGTGGAGTGACCTTTTGGTTTAACTGGCAATTCTTTATTCCTCAGTTGATATATGAATGTGATGATAGAAGTCAACCACCTGGATAAGGTTACTTTGGAGACTGGAAGACCTTCTTTACCTACTGCATAAGACAGGAAAAGTTGATCTGATTTTCTAATGTCCTTGGTTCTATGCAAATAAAAGCATAGCTGCCTGTGAACATCTAACTGATGCAACTTATATTCCGCCCTGTTGGAGTGGTTAGGGAAAAATACAAGAAGGTCTATGGACTGATTCAAGTTACTCTCTGAAGAGACCTTAGGAAGGAAGGATGGATTAGTCCTAAGAGCAACCCTGTCATTGTGAAACACAAGGTATGGGGGACGGACAGAAAGAGCCTGTAGTTCTGAAACTCTTCTGGCTGAAGTAATAGCTACCAGGAAGAGAGTTTTCCAAGATAAGAACTTCAGCGAACAAGAAGCTGCAGGTTCGAAAGGGGGCAAAATTAGCAAAGTTAAAATCAAATTTAAATCCCATGGTGGTGGAGGATCTCTCACTGGGGGCCTGAGCAGAGTGGTTCCTTTGAGAAAGGCTTTACACAGCTTATGGGACATGATATTGTTTTCCGACAGGCCAATGTGAAAAATTGAAATTGCCGCTAACTGGACTCTAATTGTAGCTGAAGCAGAACCAGCATAGAAAAGTTCTGCTAGAAATTCAAAAATGGAGTGCACTGGGGCTGAAAAGGGGTCTATGCTTTTTGCCTCTACCCAGGAAGAAAAACGTTTCCACTTACTAGTGTAAGTTTTTCTGGTCGTAGACTTGTGTGATGACAAAAGGATTGCTCGCACAGATGGGGAAATATCTGGGAGCCTGGCTAGGATTGGAAGTGGAGCAACCATGCTGTGAGCTGAAGAGTGTGCAGGGATTGGTGCAGCCTGCCCGATTGATGAATCAGGAGGTCTGGAACTAGGTCCAGAGTCCAAGGCTGTTCGAGAAGATAGGAGTGCAGGAATGGAAACCATATTTGTCGTGGCCAGTAAGGAGCAATGAGGATCATTTTGCAACCCGAAACAGCAGCCTTCTGAATCAATTTCGGTATGAGGGGGAAGGGAGAAAATGCATAAAGAAGTCCCTGAGGCCAATCGTGGACTAGAGCGTCTCTGGAGGGATGCCCGGGGAGAAGAAGGAGAGACAAGAAATTGCTGCACTTGCTGTTGAAGGGAGTTGCAAAAAGGTCGCAGCAAGGTTGGCCCCATCTGCGGAAGATTTGGTCCACAATCACCTGGTTCAGAGACCACTCATGAGGCATGAGAATTGCTCTGCTCAGTCTGTCTGCTATAATGTTGGACTTCCCAGGGATGCGCATTACAATCAGAAACCGTTGGGAAGAGATCGCCCATTGCCAGAGTCTGAGTGCTTCTCGACATAGGGGGTAGGACCTGGTTCCGCCCTGCTTGTTGATGTACCACACTACGGACATATTGTCCGTTTGAACTGCAATGGTCCCAGTAGGAACAGAGTCCTGAAGAGCCTGCAACACTAATAGCATGGCCCTCATCTCCAAGACATTTATGTGCAGATGATACTCGTGAGGTTGCCAGGTGCCTTGGACTGTTCGGCCCTGATAATGCCCCCCCCCACCTGATCAGGGAGGCATCCATGGTCACTGTAGCCACTGGAGGGGGAAGAACAAATGGCCTGCCCTGGAGCACTGATGTGGAGACCATCCACCACGCAAGGTGTTTCTTGCATACCTGAGTGATCATAATCGTATAAGACATGGGAAGTTGCTGGAAGGACCATTGGGTGAAAAGGAGCCACTGGAGAATCCTCATGTGAAAACGAGCTAGAGGAACAAGTACGATAGCTGCTGCCATGAGACCTAGTGTTTGAAGGACAAACCTGGCTTGAATCCTTTTGCATGCTAATAAAACCTTGACATGCTGACGAATCACTGAAACCCTGTCTGGTGGGAGGCTCGCTAACATGTCTTTGGTATTTAAATTTGTGCCTATAATGGTGATAGATTGACAGGGCGACAATGCAGACATTTCGAAATTTATTGTGATACCTAGCCTGGAGCAAGTGTCGATGGTGCAGTCTCTGGCTCACAGAAGGTGATGTCTGGTGGTAGCAGTGAGGAGCCAGTCATCGAGATATGGAAACACCTGGAATCCTTGCCATCTCAGATGAGTGCTAACTACTGCCATACATTTGGTAAACACCCTGGGGGTTTGGAGAGACCAAAGGGCAAAGCTCTGAATTGATAACGGCTGGCTCCTAGCTGGAAGTGGAGGAATCTTTGGAAGCGTCTGTCCATTTTTATGTGGTAGTACGCATCCTGAAGATCTATGGAGCACATCCAATTGTCCTGACCCAGAAAGGGTAAAATGGACTGAAGCGTGACCATCCGGAATTTTGTTCTTTGTACAGACTTGTTTAGTCTGCTGAGATCCAAAATGGGTCTCCAGTCCCCTGTCTTTTTTTGGTACCAAAAAAAACCTTGAATAAATTCCGGATCCTTGTTGGTCTGCCTGGACTTGCTGGATGGCCCTTTTTCTTAGCAGTTTTGAGACTTCTTGCACTGCTTGGTCCCTTAGATTGGGTGGAACATCTGGAAGGGACTTGTGTGACTTTAAGGGGGTGTGTACAAAGGGGATTCTGTAGCCTCTGGATATGACGGACTGTACCCATTTGTCTTGTGTTATGTCTTGCCAGGCTCCTGGGTACAGTGATAGTCTCCCCCCAACTGCCACCAGAGGTGAGCAGTCGGGCAACCCTTCAGGGATGCTGGAAGGGCTTGTCAGAAAAGGATTGTCTGCTGCCCTGGTTTTGCGGACCCCCTCTGCCACGAGGGTGGTGTCTGTTATTGTTCCCTCCTCTGCCCCTGGAGGGAAACTCACCACGTGTGTCCGGCAAGGCTCCTTGGGATTTCCGGAACCACATCTTCCCACTTTTCTGACCCTTAGGATATGGTCTGGAGGGAATGGAAAAATGGACTCCTACAGCAGAGAGAGTCTTGCCTTCCTGCTCACACCTGGTAAGGGCATCTTTCACCTGTGATCCAAAGAGAGAGGAACCATCAAAGGGGGTGTTGGTGAAAGATGCTCTGAAAGGTTCCGCAAAGTTACATAGCCACATCCAAGCGTGCCTCCTTAGGGCCACGCCTGTGCCTCTACTCGCACCATTGGCTGCATACGAAATGAGCCGCATGGAGGAGTTTACCACATAATTAAGAGTCGCCAGCTGGGAGGCTGCCCTAGCCTGGGCCCCCTCAGCTGATGGATCGTGGACGGTATCTCCAAGCTCCTTCAGGAGATCATTCTGAAGACAGGTAAAGTGGCAAAGGTAATTCAGGGACTGCATGGAAAAGGTCGCTGGAGAGAACATCCACTTCCCATATCTGTCTATTGTCCTGGACTCCTTATTAGGGGGATGGACAGATGAAGAAGTTTCAGCCAACTCCTTCTTTGTGGCCGCTGCTACCACCATGGCATTAACGGGGACACCCTTGGTCAAGAACTGTTTGTCCTGAGGGGCAGTAATAAATTTTGTAGGTCTTCTAGAGGTCGGTTCCGCTGTGTCTGGAGCCGTCCACACCTTATGAGTCACCACAGACATCAGTGAGTCAAAAGGCGGAGACACCCAGGAGGTGGAAGGTTGGGATCCAAACACATCCAGGAATACCAACTCATCCTCGGAAAGGTTTAGGGTAGTCCAGTTTCCCCTCTGCCTAAGCATCTCAAGGATGTCTGAGAAGGAGACATCTTCAGAGGGGGATCTTGGGGACCCTTCCGACTCCTCTAAGTTGGTATCTGATGTAATAGACCCGGGGGGAGTCAACATGCTTCCTCTTGCATTTTCTCTTGCGAGGTGGCTCCTCTGAAAGATCAGGGGATGCCTCGGAAGAGGAGGATACACCCAAGGGGGTGACCTGGAGTGCTAGATCCCCATGCTTAGGGTCTGGAAGAGGGGCAGAGGCTGACGCAGGCACCCTAGGGGGAGGAGCCGATGGGGTCGATTGTGGGACTGACTCAGGGGCCAGCACACTCCTCATCACCTTGAAGGCGTCCCTGCCTGGACGCAGAGAAGGCTCAGGCTCCGACAAAACCAAAATCCTTCCCCGCCACGAGGGAGATGGCTCCGAGGCAGATGTGGGAGCTGAGCTCACCTGTGCCGAATCACGGAGAGGGAGAACGGGGTCAGACAAGGGGCCGATGCCACTCGCCCCCTCGGAGTCGACTAGGGAGTCTCGGCACCCAGATCCCTCCAGGGAAGGTACCATGGAAGGGATCGGAGCCGACGAAGGAACTGAAAGGGAGGGTATCGGCGCCGACGGTTCCATGACTTGAACCCCAAGGAACTCCGGCTCTGAGCTCAAAGGAAGAGTCAGAGAAGGAATATCAATAGCTGTGGACAGAGCCGACTCCTGATGAGGAGGGCTGGGCAACATTTTGGCTAGGGCCTGCGACTTCAAGAGCCTACTGACCACTCTTTCCAAATCATGGTCCGAAAGTCTAGAGGGCCGAGAAGAGTGGGATGATCAGTGACTACGCTCTGATTGGAGCAGGGGCGACTTTGGAGCCAAATGTATCGACTCCAAAGAAGGAGACCTGGATCTCTTTCGACTCTCAGCCGGCTCCGAAGACCATGTCGGAGCTGACTGGGAGGGAGGGACATCGCTTCCAGCCAGAGCCGAAATGAATTGTGAGGCTTCACCCAACGACGGCTCCGAACTGGGAGCCGACAGTTTAGGTGGCCTGGAAGATTTCACTGGCTTAAACTTCAACGGTGAATCTTGGCGTTTAAGCAGACCCCTCAGAATCAATTTATTTTTGCTCTCCTGCAGGACTCTTGGACTGAAGGCATGACAGATGGAGCAAGAGTCCTGCAGCTGCACAGCGCCCAGACAATAAACACAAGAAGTGTGACCATCTGTCAGAGACATCTTCTGACAGCATGAGTCACACTTCTTGAATCCGGACGGTTTTGGATCCTTGGACATTCTTGGAAGAAACCCAAGGACAAGTTTTCACACAAAAAGCTAAGGTAACCGATAAAAAATATTAATACCCTACAGTTACCACAACCCACTACAAGTACTACTACCACAAAGAAAAACAAACTTATCACTAACACTACAGGTTATAGAGAAAAAGTTCTTTTTTTTTTTAAAGGAGATAGTAAAGAAAGGTTAACCTCTAACTCAAACGGAAAGAACCTTTCTGTGGAAAAGCGAGAGAAGGGGGGGAGGGGAAACTCTCTAATTTAAATGAGTTTCTTAGGAAGGGGAAACTATTTAGAGGAAAAAAACTAACTACAATAAATAAAGTCTAACTAACGACTAATTCTACACTACAATACAGTAATTTTTAGAGGAAAATAACAGTAAATAACAGTAATAATAAAGAAGCATATACGACCTGAGCCAGTAGAACAACCTCGCAGCAGAAGTGGCAAACGAGATCTGGGTATCTAGCGCCAGGCATCATGGGATATAGGGGGGCCTCGAACCGGTAATCAACTCTCGAGCTTTTGAAGATGGCTGAGTCGGAGCCGAGGAATGGCTCCGAACCCAACCAGCAAGAATGAAGGCGAGATAGACAACTTAACATCAGTCTTTACTGATTATTCAGGAATGTCCAAGGGACAGCTCCTGGTGTACTCTCCAGTCTACCTGATAAACCTGGGCATTTTGAGGCAATTTTACAACTGCCTCATGTACGCAGACAGCCCTCTCCTCCTACCACCAAACACGAATGCCTGCAAGAGATGCATGTATACAGGCAATCTAGAGGCAAAGCTCTCTACCAAGACTGGAACAGACAGTCAAGAGGAGAAGATAAAAACTCACAGCACCCCACTCACGTCACATAGACCTACTAAACCAGCACCTCCAATACCTACACATAGAAACAACAAGACATATATGGAAGCTCTGAGTAAAAATCTAAATCTGCCTAGGCAGCAGAGACCTCCCAAGCAGACCACAAGCAACCTCCTACCACCAACACATCCCAAACAACACATAGCCCACAAACTCAGTGTGCCACACAACCACAGACTATAGGGCAAAACATCACGCCCAAGACACTAGTCATAGGTGACTCTATAGTCAGGCACACTGATGTCTCACTCACCAGGCTGGACAAAGAGAAGGTTACTGTCAGCTGCTTGTCGGGTGCCAGAATCTGCCACATAACACATGCACTCAGGTCACTACAAAGCAAGTACAAATATGAATCTGTCATTGTACATGTTGGTGTGAATGACCTGAGATGTACCTCCCTGGACTACATGAAAAGAGATATGGAAGAGCTCTCCGATCATGTAGCCCAGGCAGGTATGATCCAAGCCCTGAGTAGAATCCTGCCTTCACCAAGAATGATACCACATTACAAGGATAAAATTATTAACTTCAACAATTGGCTAAGCTTCTGGTGTCATTCAAAGGGGATCCAATATCTGACTGCCTGGGATGACATGCTTGACAGGCCACAATGCTTTGCCAAAGATGGCCTGCACCTGTCACCCCTGGGATTCTGGTTATTGGCCAAGGCTCTTGCCACCCCCATAGTGCCTTTTTTAGGCAAGGCTCAAAAGACAAACCCACCACCGTAAGAACTACAAGTGACAAAAAACTGAGGGCAATGCTGCTCAATGCTAGGAGTCTAAACCTTAAAATGCACTTACTTGAGGCACTCCTCAAAATGGAGAACATCGATATCTGTGCAGTGACTGAGACCTGGTTCAAGGCTCCCGAGAGTACCCCAGCACTACCAGGCTATAATTCATACCACACGTTTTGGCCACAAAACCCGGAATGAAACACTAAGGAGGGACGTGTGTTCATATTCATCAAGGATACCCATACCTCCAGGCTAGTTGCACAACCCAATGCCTCTGAGATCATCCAAGTGCAACTTACCCTGGGCAAAAATGCATTCCAAATTGTAGCTTGTTATAGATCCCCCACCATGACGGAGGACCCACACTCCTTGTTCCTGGAGACATTGGAAAAAAATGAGGGTCCAACCAAATACCCTAATAATGGGCAATTTCAATTACCTGAACATTAACTGGGAAAACTACTCTTGTACTAATCCCCTTGCTCAATGATTCCTGGAATTTATAAATTCTAATGCCATGGATCAACTTGTCAACACCCCCACCAGGGGCAACAATATTCTGGACCTGGTCATTACCAACATGGGTAACTGGTGCTCAATGCCCGAGATCAACTCCTCGCTGGTTAGATCAGACCATTAACTAATCACCCTGGATATCCACATCCCGACCCCACCGTCACACAAGGAAACCATAGTAAAACATTTCTCCAAAGTGAACTTCACGCTACTCAAAACAGATGTGGCTAATTTCGCAACGCCCCTGCAGATGGATAATATAGTCACGACTGCTGAATCCTATATAAAAGCACTCTACAAGCACTTGCATGAGTGCATGAATTGTGCTATCCCTAACAAAACCAGGACGCTATCCTCCAAAAAAAGGAAAGCAATCTGGTGGTCACCTTCCCTTAAAAATCTCTACAACAGAAGGAAGAAACTGTTGCAAAAGAGAGCAAAAACCCACGAATGGAGGAACTCCCTGATGGGCCTCAGTAAGAGGCTAAGATCCCTCATAAATCCTCCAAAGCAAATTTTGAAAAAAAAATTGCCACGGATTCCAAAGACAACCACAAGGCATTCTTTAGCTATGTCAAGAATTTCCATGGCAACACCCAGATCTGCGCTGAACTACAGCAGAATAGCACAAAATATACAGAGCCAACTGATATTGCCAAGATCTTGGCAGATAGGTTCAGTGCTAACTTTACTCCCCTCTCAACCCCCAAAAGGCCTATAACTATACCAAATGATTGTAGAGCACAGTTAATCACAAACTCGCAGGTATAAATGGCACTCTCTAAAGCCAAAAACACAGAGTCCATGGGACCGGACAACATCTCAGGCTGCGTCTTACATGAGCTCCAAAATGAACTGGCCCCCACCTAAACTCCATGTTCAGTCACAGCTTCACCACAGGCTATGTGCCCACTGAATGGTGCACAGTAACGGTTATCCCACTCCACAAAGGGGGAGCCACCACAGACCCCAGGAACTATCGACCTATTAGTCTGACAAGCTTGATCTGCTAGACCATGGAGCGTATCATCATGGAACTCATAAACAAAGACAATGGCAACCTCCAAACTTTGGATGCTACCCAATTCAGATTTGTAAAGGGTAGCTCATGTCTCCTAAACCTGGTAGACTTCTTTGAAACAGTTACCAAGGCCATAGACGAGGGCAAGGTGGTTCACACAGCCTACCTGGACCTTGCTAAAGCCTTCGATACTATCCCCCATTCAGGAATTATAGATAAACTCACCAACCTTAACATAAACCCTTATGTCACGACATGGGTGGCCAACTGGCTCATGGACAGAACCCACACGGTGAGAGTCACAGATTCCGGATCCGATTCCAAACCAGTGACAAGTGGAGTGCCCCAGGGATTAGTCTTGGGACCTCTCCTGTTCAGTATATACTTTTCCGAAGTGCAAGCAAACACTGAGGGTCCATGGCTAACCAAGTTCGCAGGTGACTGCAAACTGGGTGCCATAATCGATTCCCCTACTGACGTAGACATCTTGCAAAAGGGCCTCACCGAGACAGATACCTGGTGCCAAAACTATGGCCTTAAACTAAATGCCAAAAAGTGCATTGTCATCCCCTTTGGTAAAAACATGGCACCAATGAATTACCAAATAGGGGGAAGTTCACTTCACACAGAAAGTGTGATAAGAGACCTTGGGACTCAAGTGGATAGTAACCTCTCCTTTGACAATCACATAGCCACAGTGGTCAGAAAATCTTTCTATGTGGCCCACCTAATCAGGAAAGGGTTCGCATCTAGAAAAAAGGAAGTCATTATCCCCCTCTACTCTTTACTTATCAGACCCCTTATCGAGTACAATGCCCCATTTGAAAAGTATCTCACAAAACACCTGCAACAACTGGAGAGGCCTCAAAAGTACCTCACCAAGAGGATTGCTGGCCTCAAACAGTTGTCCTATGCTGACTGGCTCAAGAAACTCCAACTCTACTCGGTTGCATACCGCTTACTCCGAGGAGATCTCTGTCTGACATACAAAGCTATGTCAAACCCAGAATTAATGGACATGCTCCACTTAAAAGAATCCCAATCTCCCTGAGCTACACGATCTAGGGACCTAAACCTGACCACATCAATAAATAGAACATGCTGGAGGGATAGATTCTTGACCCAAAGACTACCAATGCTCTGAAACAAAATTCCCATCTACATCAAGCATAGCTCATCATTAGCACTCTTCAAGAAAAACCTTGATGAGTGAATAGGTAATAGGAAATTCACCACTGGAATCACATCTATGGCTCTGCTCGATAGAGGGTCAGGAATTTAATCTACATGGGTGGTGAAAGCCAAGACACTTTTGGCTAGACTTACTTATGACCTTGGGCCGATAGCCTAGTACCCACCTTTGAACCTATAAACCCAAAGACTTGGGATAAAAGGAAACAAAAAGCTGATCAGACTTAGCAATACTCCTAGTTTTATCCAAGTAGTACCTGAGTTGTCAATGTAAATCCAAGGTATGGAGGACACTTTCACTAGCAGAATGAGGAGAAGGGAAAAGGGAAGGGAGTTGTACTGACTGACTCAAGGACAACTCATTTACTACCTTGGGCATAAAAGAAGGATTAGTACGAAGGGACACCCTGTCTCTGTAAAAATAAAAAAAAAATAAAAAAAAAAAGCAGGGATGGCCATAAGTGCTTGGGGCTCAGGAAACCCTCTGAGAAGATGTAAGAGCCAGCAACAAAACAGTCTTCCAAGTATAATGTTGCAAAGAAGCAGAATTTACAGGCTAAAAGGAGCCTGAGTCCATTTTTCCAAAACAAAATTAAGGTCCCAAGGAGGAGGGATAGGTTTTCTTGGAGGTGTAATATGCAACATGTCTTTATGAAATTGTTTGACCTCACAACAAGAAGTCAAAGTAGGATTCAAGGGCAGACAAGCAGAATAGGCTGAGAAATGGGACTTCCCAGAAGAATAGGCCAGGCCAGACTGAAGCAACTCACACAAATAAGAGAGGACCAGAGGGATCCCCGACTAAAAAAGGGTCTAGGTTATGACCATGGCACCAGACCAAAAATCTTTTCGATTTGGACATATAGGATTTTCTTGTTCAGGGTTTCCTTGCCTCATGTAAAACCCTGAGCACATTCTCAGACAATAGATGCATGAAAGGGATCAAAACCCTATCACCCACAGTGTCAGTTGCAGAGTGGAGGGGGGTGGATTAGAGACCCCTTGTCCTGTGTAAGGACATCCAACCCATTAGGTAACTTGTGATTATTGCCCTGGCCAGATGCAGTAATAGAGAGAACTAGAGCTGTTTTGACTAAAAGGGAGTCACTAGCAAGATTTTTGAGGAGTCCAGCTGAATCTTCTTCAGGACTCTTGGAAGTAGAGGAAGGGAAGGGAAAGCATAAAGAAACCTCCGCTTCCAAGGAAAGGATAGGGTGTCCATCTTCCATGCCAGATGGCATGGCACTCTGGAACAGAAGAGAGGAAGCTGCCTGTTCAGCTGGGAGGCAAAAAGATCTACCTGAGGAATATTCCACCAATGGACAATGTCCAGAAACACATCTCTGTGAAGCATCCATTTGTGAGCCTGTGTTTTCGACCTACTCAGAGTGTCTGCCACTAGATTGTGCTCTGAAGGAATATATACCATCCGAAGAGTTAACTGATAACTGATAGCCACTCCCAAGCCTGAAGTGCCATCCTGCAAAGGAGGTAAGATTTCATGCCTTCCTGCTTGTTGACATACCACATCACTGTAGTGTTGTCTGTTTATACCTTCATGAGGCCTGGAGAGAACATGGGGTGAAAAACTTGAAGGGCTAGAATCAGAGCTCTCATCTATTTGATGCTGATATGGTCTGACTTTTGATGGGAGGTCAAAGACCATGAAATTGCAGGTGACCAAGAGAAGGCCCCCATCTCATGTCTGAGGCATCATGAACAGCTCTTGAGAAGGAACTGGAGGCTTAAAGGGCTGGCCTGGGATGAAAATGAGCTATTGAATTCACCAGTTGAATTCCTTCTTTTGACAGGGAAGGAGAGGTACTCTGAAATTCAGAGGATGACAATGCTGCAGCCAAACTGACTTGAGCTACCACTGAAGCTCATGCATATGCAGCCTGTCAAGAGGAAGTACTGGAATAAAAGAGGCCATGAATCCCATGGGCCAAAGAAATTCCCTGGCTGGCATGGCAGTCAGAGCAAGAAGAGACTGAAAGAAGGCTGCCAATAACAATACCCTTGCAGGCAAAAGAGAGGCCAACACTGGCACCATCTGAGCCCTGCATCCAAGATACACATGATCCCAAGAGGGAGTCAGGACAGACTTTTGGAAGTTGATAGTAAACACCAGACGTTGAATATAAGACATGGTGAACTGTAGATCTTGCAACAATCGACTGGGAGAAGGCACCTGAAGCAACATATCATCTAGATAAGGAAAAATCTGAATGCATTGGAGTCTGCAAAATGCAATCACAGAAGCCTAGGCATTCTGTAAATACCCTTTGGCCAGTAGAGAGGCCAAAGGGCATAACAGAGAACTGAAAATAAGAGGAAAACACAAAAAAAAAAAAACGTAAAAACTTCCAGAAGAGAGGGTGAATAAGGATATGAAGTTAAGCAGGTGTCAGATCCAAAGACACCAGAAAAGCCTGAGGTAATAAAAGAGGAAACAGAGTTTAAAGAATAAGCATCCAAAGAAAAGGGATTTTGAGAAAGGCATTGAGCCAGGAGAGATCCAAATTAGGTCTCCAAGTGCCCTTCTTTTGAGGAACCAGGAACATTCTGGAATAAAAACATTCCCAGTTTGGAAGGGGGGACAGGTTGAATGGTCCCTTGGTTCAAAAGAGACCCCAGAACCTCCAGAAAATGAGGAAGATGTTCTATAGGAGACTGATGAATCCCTGAAAAAGGAAGGAGAGACTTCCATACCATGAAGTAACCCTGATGGATGACAAAAAGAACCCAAGAGTCTGAAGTGATAAGATGTCAATTTGGAAGACAAAGGGAAAGCCAAAAGGACAAAAGAACCTGGTCTTAATGAAGGGGGGTGAATTGTCAAACAGAAGCATGCTTATCAGATAAAAGAGGCTTCCAGGCCACAGAAATCTGAGAAGTCTTAGCAGAGGGGGCCTGCCTCCCACCCTTCCTGCCCTTAGAGGCCTGGCAGGGTTACCAGCAATCAAAAGCAAACCTAGAAGGATAACTCTGGAACTTAGGGATAGGAGAGACAAAAACATGTTTAAGGTCTTGCAAGACTTTGCCTTTCACTTGGAGAGACTTAAACATGTCAGCAGCAGCAGTGTGAATAACATGTGTATTATCCAAAGCAGCATCCAATAACTTGGCCTTAATGTCCTCATGTAGAGACTGGAGATGAAGCCAAGAATAATGTCTCATGACAGACCCAAAAGCTGCAGCTCTAGAACAGGTGTCAACAGCATTATAGCTGCACTTAATAAAATGGCAAGCAACTTGAGAAGCAGCACATAAAAAAAGATAAGGCAGAGGATTAGCTATCAGAACCAGGGAGGGCACAGATAACCTGACAAGCCTGAGCAATCAAGGCCAGAGTATGTCTAGTAATTAATAGCCCTAATGGCCAAAGTAGAAGCAGTACCAATCCTCTCCATTGCCCTACTATCCTTATCAGAAGGTAAAAGATTGGAAGAAGGAAAAAGTTTAGAAGGTTTGTCAGAAGAGGCTGACACCACAGCAGGATCAGTAGAAGGATATTTAAATAAAAATACACAATCCTCAGGAAGCTTATATAAACTATCAGAGTTCTTAGGAGCAGGAGGATGGGAATTAGGAAACTTGGAAGCACCAATGAAAGCCAACACTGGAGGAACTGCCAATGGTTTAGGAGTATCCACCTGAAGCAAGTCATGATATCTTCTCAGAATATCAGACACTTGAGAATAAACCCATTTAAAGAATTCTATCATCTTAGCAATTGTGTCCCCAAAGGAAAATTACTCAAAAGAAGACTTAAGGAGAACAGACTCCTCTTCATAAGAACCATTAGATCTGTGAAGAATATGACAAAGACCCCTCACCAGAAACTGAATCCTCATCTGAGGAATCTGGTTTCCTAAGCCATTTAGAAGGGATAGAGGTCTAAGGAGGAATGGGTACTGAAACCCCTTGAGGAGGCTTTAGGGCCATTAAGGCCGAAAACAACCACTGAATAAACTCTTGCCATTCCCTTTGAGGATCCATACGATGGACTGGAGCATGCTTCAGTTTTGTCTTTTCTTAGAAGGGACATCATCCCTAAATACTAGAGGTTCCAACCCTTGGTGAGATTCAAAAAGAGAACCTGGAATGTCCTCCCTGATCAATATCTGTGGAATCCCTCTAGGACCCTCTGAGATAATCAACCGTGGTTCCTCTTCTATGTCTGGAGCTGATGCCTGCAAAGCCTCAGAGGATATATGAAAAGACAGATCCATGATGGCCTCCAGCGGGGTTGTGGCAGAGGAATCCAGTGTAAACACTGAATGACCTATAGAGCTATTACCTGCTCCTAGACAGATGTCTGGAGGAGGCTGGACAGCTAAATAATCCAGCTGAAACTTCCTGGCCTTCTCTTAACCTAATGGGAGTTTCTCAGGGTTAAAGAATTCTACCATGGTACCCTGGGCTAACCTTTTAATCCATTTTTTAAAGGTAAATGGCCAGGGAAGACAAATGGTTTCTAAGTGTCTTAGGCACAAATGCCTTACAGATACTACAAGAGGTATGGTCATGGGAAGCACTCAAACAAACAAGACAGTGTTGTGTAAAAGTCACTGTTCATAATGATCCTTATGGGGAATCTGCCTCCCACACTGACATTTTCCCTTCTTGGATGATATGAACGCTAGGTTGTAAAATACAATACAAGATCAAGGAAAGACAAAACAAAAAAAAAAAAAAACAAAGTGTGCAAACCAATTAGGAAAAATAGCATTCAAACTGTTGGCAAAAGAAGCTCTATGTAGTTGTATCTGTACACCCCTTTTATGCCCTATTATCTCTGTGCGGAGCATAAATATGATGCACGGCGAATACAAGAATTTTTTTAGGCTTTTTCATACTGGCCAGGCATCGGGCTTCCCAGGGTGGGTCATTCCTTCTATGAAAAATACGGCAACAGTGATATAGAAGGACATCTCAGATTACAAGGATTAAATAAATATTGCACAAATAAGACTGCAGAAGTTAAGTGAAAAAAGTGGTAAAGGAAGGTGTGTTTGGGATAAACAGTAAAGACATAAATGTTGATTTTAATTAAAAATTTTGCAGACTGTATAGCAAGTATTAACATAATGTAGGAAAAGGTGTACAATAATATAAATCATGGATAATTATCCAACATTTTTAAAGCATATGGTAAAGAGGAAAAGATAATTAATTAATATGGTCAGCATATGAGCAAAGAAAAGTCAGGGTGGTGGAAAATGGGTGTTTGGGGAAGAAAGTTAAAGCTAAAGCAGGGATGTCTATAGTTCTCAAGTATCTTACTTTAGGTATCACATCACTAGTGAAATGAAAACTGAAACTTTGTCATGCCCTCCCAAGTTTCATGGCACTAGTCTTAAATATGATTCTGCACCACCCAGCCCAGCCAGCAGAGGCAGTCAGTCATCTGCCCCGCCACACAGCACATCATCAAGGATACAACTTTTTTCCTTGTTCCTTATCTCATCCCCTAACTGAGTTATTTTTTTTACCACTTTTTCCAACTTTTTAGAAAAACATAGAGAAAAGTCAGTAAGAGCCATTCACTGAAAATGCTACCAGTCAGTGTCCTGATACTGAATATTTTTTATTTTACTTATTTTATTTTTACAGTCAGATCTGCCATAGTGGTGTTTACTCACACTATGCTGAATGCTCTGCATGACAAGCCAATAACCACAGCAAGAAAGTATGGAGCTTGAACTTCCATGAGGAAAGTACAGTTGTGTACACTTACCATAAATGTAGATGTGCTAGTGTATTTGCTGTTGCAGTCCTGACTGTTGGGATTTCCTGCTGTGAAAGGCCTTGGTTGGCCCGACTACCAGAGAAAACTTTTTTCACCTCCCAGGCTGGCCAGGGTTACCACCTGTCCCACTTTGCGAGGGACAGTCCCTCTTTGGGCAGTTGTGTCCTGCAAAAAATGTGAAAAAATGGCAAATGTCCTGAGATTTTAGGACAAAATTATTTTCTATATTTTATGTCATAGTTGCATAAAACAGTTATTCTGTATCTGAAACACCTAAATGTTATAAGAAACAGAATAAGGAACTAAAATGCTACAAGAATAGACTTTTTTCAGGCAAAAAAAATGAAGTTCTGTCCTTTGTACTGGCCATGGGTATGTTTTGCCCTGAAAATCTGATGTTTGTAGCACAAATGTCCCACTTTGGGCATTTGGAAAGGTGGCAACCCTAAGGCTGGCGGGTGCCTTTACCAACCTCAGTATGCTCATGTATAAAGTATTTTCTTGACCCGCTTAGAAGAAGCCCCCAAGTGCACCCTAGGAGGACCAAGGTACAGTGGACTCAAGGAGGCCCCAAGTGTAACTAAGGTGGGCCAAGGAAGAGTGGACCCAAACCAGGGTTGGGAAGTGTAGGGTCCTTTGCTGATTCTAAGTAGCCTACCTAGTAGACTAAGGGGTTAGGTGAGAGGGAAAGAAGACTACAACAGTGAATACACTCGAACATCTACATTTATGGTAAGTGTATACAACTGTACTATGTTCTTTGTGTTTCACTGTTGACTGTTGAGAAGACTCCCAGAGATTTAAAGAGGATGGAAGGAGATTAAGGACACGAGAGGATCCCCTGCAGGACTGCACATGCAAAACCCGCTCTAGACTTGGAAAAGGTTACCAGGTGGTAGTGCCTAGTAAAGGTATGCACAGAAGACCAAGTGACTGCCTCCAAGATGTCCTTAGTGGGCACCCCTTTGTGGAAAGTAGCTGTGGCTCTAGTAGAGTGTGACCTACTCAAATCAGGGAGCGTTTTGCCATGATGGTTGTAACAGAAACAGATGCAGTGGGAAATCCACTTGGAAATGGTTTGTTTATAAGATGATTTTCCTCCCAAGCCTGGGGCAAAGATAATGAACAGCTGGTCTGTTTTCCTCAAAGATTTAGTCCTGTCCAGGTAGAAATGTAGCATTCTACGTACATCCAAAGAGTGCAGTAATCTTTCCCTTCTTTTCTGAGGGTCGGGGAAAGAAATTAGACAGATGAATGGCCTGATTCAGAGACACATTAGTAACCACCTTAGGCATGAAGGAAGGATTAGTTTAGAGGGGCCCTGTCTTTATGGAAAATAATGAAAGGCTCCACTGCCATTAGAGCCTGCAACTCTGAGACCCTCCTGGCTGAAGTGATAGCCAGTAGTAGGGCTGTTTTCCAGGAAAGAAACATTAAGGTGGTAGAGGCCGCAGGCTCAAAAGGAGGCAAAGTTAATTTTTCTAGGACAAACTTGAGGTCCCAAGGAAGGGGTAGGTTTTCTCCTGGGGACCTAATGTGAATAACTCACCTAAGAAATGCTTCAGCAAAGATGATAATAAACTGGAGTATGACTAGGGATGTGGGCAGAGATGGCTGAGGCATGTATCTTGATGGAAGAATAAGAGAGGCCTTTCTCCACTAGCTTAGCCAGGTACTCCAAAATGTTAGAAATGTTAACAAAATTTGGTTGAAGCTAGTACTTCTGGCACCAAACCAAGAATCTTGTCCATTTATTTGAGTAAGATTATCTTGTGCTAGGCCTTCTAGACTCTTTTAAAATGGTTTGTACCTGCTGGCTGAAGTTGGTGGTACAGTAGGGCATTGTGGAATAAACCAGGCTGAGAGTCTGAGTGTCTGAAGACTGGGGTGTACAATCCTCCCCTTGTTCTGGGTGAGGAGGTCCACCCCCTGTGGTAACATCAAATGCTTTTGACTGTTGAGCTTGAGGAGGAGAGGGAATAAGTGCTGCCTGGGCCAGTCCAGTGCTATCAGGATGGCCTTTGGGCCCACCTGCCTGATCTTCAGAAGCACTAGAGGCAACAGGGGTAATGGTGAGAAGGCATAAATGAAGATGTGTGTTCAAGAGAAGGAGAAGGCATATGTTTTCCATGTAGATGTCTGCCTTGTCCTGGTGCAGAACTTCTTCAGGTGACTGTTGTCCTTGATGGCAAATATGTCCACTTGTGAGACCCCCCACTGCTGTGTTATAGATTGGAAAACTTCCCAATGGATATGCCATTCATGGGGGTCCATCAGATCCATGCTGAGGTGGTCTGCCAGAGAATTCTTTTCACCTGGCAGGTACTGAGCCATGAGGTACAGGCCTATATATTGTTCTGTCTCACATACTTGCATGGCCAGGTGGCACAATGGGTAGGAATGCATGCCTCCCTTCCTGTTTATGTACCACATAAATGTGGTATTGTCTGTTTGTACTACTATGACCCCTGGGTCCCATTTATCCTTGAAAGCCAGTAAACCATTTTGTACTGCAATGAGTCCTTCCAATTTATGTGCTTCTTTCTGTGGTGGGCTCACCATAATCCTTGAGTTTGGAGGTTTTGGATATGGGTCTCCCATCCTGTGTCCTAGGCATCTGTGGTAAGGATTTGGCCTTGGGGTAAGAGTCTGCAGGAAAGGCACTGATTTTGGGTACAAGCCTGTACCCACCATGAAAACTCCTGCTTGAGGCAAGGTATCATGGGTATTTGGGAGTCCAGAGATTGACAGCTCTGGCACCACATGCTCTTAAAGTACCACTGCAGCTTCCTCATGTGCAGCCTGGCTAGGGTACCATGAGAATACAGGATGCCACGTAGCACAGTGCTCTGATGAATTTCCTGGCTGAGATGCTTTGACTCTCCTGTATCTGTAGGAAGTAATCTGTTAAAAAGGTGACCTTGTCTGTGGGGAGGAAGGTCCTCTGAAGGGAGAAGTCCAGAAGAGCTTCCAGGAAGACTATCTGTCTGGATGGGACCAGGCTGGATTTCTTGAGGTTAAGATTGAACCCCAGAGAAGTCAAGAGGTCATGTGTGAATTTCAGGTCTTTGTTGATCTTTGGAATCTCTGCAGCTTGTATTAGGCAATCATCCAGGTAAGGGTATATCTGCACCCCTTTGGCTCTTCAGTAAGCAATGACTGGTGCCAAGCACTTTGTGAAAACCCTTGGAGCAGTATACAACCCAAAGGGCAGCACTGAAAACTGATAGTGACTGGAACTTGCTCTGAAGTGAAGAAACCTTCTGTGTGATTTTTGAATAGGAATGTGTAAGTAGACATCCTTTAGGTCTACTGAGACCATGAAGGCCTATGGAGTTATCATAGGAAGTAGTTTTTGATGTGTCAGTATTTTGAACTTTGGTATCCTGAGGAACTGGTTGAAGCTGGGCAGGTCCAAAATAGGATGCCAATATCCTTCTTTTCTTGAGACTAGAAATAACCTTGAGTAAGTCTTTTCCTTTTTGTTCTTCTCAAATTGGCTCCATCGCTCCCTGAGAACACAGAATTTGTATCTGTTTGAGAGCCTGTGTTTTTTGATTTGGGGTACATCTGGGAAACCTAAGAAAACTAAAGGCTCTTTGAAAGTGAGTTTGTAACCGTTTGCAATAATGTTTAGAACCTACTGAACTGAAGTAATATGGGTCCAGTTTTGCAGGAAAAGAGACAGTCTTCCTCCTAGTTTTGGGGTGGTGGGAGGGTGGAGCAGAGGGAGAGGGTCATAGCTGCTCTCTGGCTGGGGGCTGTGAGCTAGAACTCCCTTGCCCGGGTGCCTTGATCTCTGTTGTTGATGCCTTTGCCTGTAAGCTTTGTCTTTTAGGGGCCTTCTCTGTCTACTCCTAGGCTAGGTAGAAAAGGACCAATGCTTTGCTGGAAAGTTCCTCTGAACCTAGGTGCTTTTGCCTGCAGGAAGTCCTTAACTGTTTGCATGGACTTTGCCTTGTCTTCTGTCTTTTTGAGAACTGATTCAGCTTTTGGTCCAAAAAGTCTGTCTTTATCAAGGGGACCATCCAAGAGATTAGCCTTTACATGATCAGGGAGAGATTGCTCCCTAAGCCCTGCATGTCTCCTAATTACTGAACCAGTGACAGCTGCCTTGGAGGATGCCTCCATGGCCCATAGCCGCAATGCAAAGAGTGTTTGGCCACCTGGAAAATGAAGTCACACAAGTCCAAAAGTTCCTTAGAAAGATTTGTATCTTCCATGGTTGAAATATTTAGCTTTAGTTGATCCAGGATGGTTTGCTGATATTTGATCATATGAAACTGACAGTTGAAGGCCCTCAGACAGAGTAGCAGAGGTGTATGCCTTCTTTCTGAACCTGTCTAGGGCCTTACTTCCTTGTTCGTGGGCAGGGGTTCTTGGAGACACTTGCCCTAGCCCCTTTAGGCCCTGGAGTAACAACTTCCTGATCAGCAGAAGGATTCTTAAACAGATATTTATGGGTGTCTTGCACCCTGTAAAATCTGTTTCCTAGGGACAGTGGGAAGTGTATCAGGATTCATGGAGGCATCTTGAAAAACATCCTCTACCACTTCCAAAATGGGAGGGATAAAGGTTTGTGGTTAGGGATGCCCAAAAACTCCCTAACTCTGTTCTTCGCCTGGGGGTAATATTGTGCTTCCCACCGAAATTGATGTCTCATAGCACGAAGAGTGTCCCCAAATGTTTGATCCTCTGGAGGTGAAGCCAAGGGAAGGTTCTCCTCAGAGTCTGATTCTTCAAAGGATGTGTAAGAGGATCCTTCCTCTGAGCCAGAGTCCTCCAAGTCTGAATCCTCCTCAGATAGGAAGAGTTCAGGGTCAAGATCAGTATAAGCATCCCGTTTCCTTTTTCCTGGGGAAGTTTCATCTGCGGTGTGTCTGGCCCTTACAATGTTACTTAAGTCCTCAGCCAGCTTAATCAAATCCTGTTGGGATCCTGGTAACTGGGAGCCCATAGGCCTAGGCAGAGGTGCTGCCACACTGCCTTTCTTGGGGTGGGTTTGGGCTTAGGCCTAGATGTGTCTGATGTTCTATCACCTGGCTCTCTGTGAAAATACAAGAGGGTAGGCCTAGACCTCGATGTGTGGCCGGTTAACGAGAGCTCGCAAGAAGCTGTGGCCTGCTGAGTGACCTTGGACCCAAGAGATGAGCTGAAAATGTGAGCAATGGAAGCTGAAGGAAATGAAGGCATGTCAGACTCCAAATGGGTCTTGAAAGAGGTTTGGGTTGCTGTTTTAAATGTCAAGGGGGGCTGCAAATGTGCCTCACCTTCTTCAACAATGATAGGTCTAGCAGGTGGGGAGGGATTGTCATCCGATGACTTTGGCTTAAGTTTCTTCTCTTTTTTTCCCTTATGCACCTCATGATCAGAATGATCTGAAGATGCCATTGGACACAGTTCAACTGATTCTTGTCTTAGAAAATGAGCTAAGAAATGGGCCCTGTGCCTAATTGTTCTACCATTAAACCTAGCACAAAAATGACAATTATGGATATTGTGGTCTGGGTGTAGGCAAGTAACACAAAGAGTATGGAAGTCTCTGTGTGGGATTTGTTTACCACAGCGGAGACAATTATTTACTTTATCTGACATGAGTTAAGTGAAAAAGAAAAGAGTTCCTCAATGGGGTACTTATCTTTCTGACAACAACTTCTTTCTGGTGTGGACCGACCTACTCTGAATAAGGCCATTCATCTACCTACTTTCTTTCCCAACTCTCAGAACAGAGGGGAAAGATTACTGCACTCTTTGGATGTACACAGAATGCTACACTTCTACCTGGACAGAACTAAATCTTTGAGGAAAACAGACCAGCTGTCCATTACCTTTGCCCTAAGCTTGGAAGGAAAAGCAGCTTCTAAACAAACCATTTCCAAGTTGATTTCTCACTGCATCTCTTTCTGTTACAGCCATCATGGTAAAAAGCCCCCTTATTTGATTAGGTCATGCTCAACTAGGACCACAGCTACTTTTGCAACTTTCCTCAAAGGGGTGCCCACTAAGGACATCTTGGAGGCAGCCACCTGGTCTTCTGTACATACATCTGGAGGTGGTTTTTGGTTTGGTTGTTTGTTTTCACTAGGCAGTACCACCTGGCAACATTTTCCAAGCCTAGAGCAGGTTTTGCATCTGCAGTCCTGCAGAGAATCCTTTTCTCGCCTTAATTTCCTTCCACCCTCTCTAAAGCTTTGGGAATCTTCCCAACAGACAGGACTGCAACAGTGAAACACAAAGAACATTGTACAGCTGTGTACACTTACCATAAATGTAGGTGTTCAAATGTATTCACTGTTGCAGTCTTCTTTTCCTCCCACCTACCCTTTCAGTATACTAGGTAGGCTACTAGAATCAGGAAAGGACCCTACATCTTCCAACCTTGGTTAGGGTACACTCTTTCTTGGCCCAGTTTAGTTACACTTGGAGCCTACTTGAGCCTACTCTACCTTGGTCCTCCTAGGATGCACTTGGGGGATCCTTTTAAGTGGGTCAAGAAAATAGGATGATGCATGCTGGCTCCCTTTAAACCTGAGCATATGGACATTGGTAAGGACATCTGCCAGCCTGGGAGGAGAAAACATTTTTCTCTGGTAGTCAGGCCGGCTGAGGGCTTTCACAGCAGGAAATCCCAACAGTCAGGACTGCAACAGTGAAACACGAAAATGATCCTTCCAGTTTGTAGTACTGCTGCACTTTAGAATAACAAACTGAGCATTATCAGATTTTGCCTTTTTGAAAGAGTTAAGGCAGGAAGCATTGGTTAAACCATTATAGAAAGCAGCTGACTTTTTACCTTTTCATTTAACACCAGTGCCTTGATAGACTGCAGAGAGAGAGAGTTTGTGTGTGTGTGTGTGTGTGTGTGTGTGTGTGTGTGTGTGTGTGTGTGTGTGTGTGTGTGTGTGTGTGTGTGTGTGTGTATGTGTGTGTGTATGATAAAATGGCTGCAGCTTTGCTTCTTTTCTAGTTCTTCTACTATTGAAATAAATGTGCTATATTCTGACTGCTTAAAATAATTATGAAACCATCTTCCTGACTCATTATGAAACCATCCTGCTGGCTCTCACTGTTAATGAAGGGCTAAACTTCTTTGAGAGCAACTTTTCTTTCATAGTTTCTCTGCAGTTTAGAAAGACATATATCACCACTTGGAAGACATGACCACACTGATGAATTTATTTCCCATTTATATAACCACTTACTAATAACATAATTGTAAATAGGATGGAAGTCTTGACATCTAGTATGAGCCTTACCATTATTAAGTATGTCCATCCTTCTCCAGGGGATATGGGGACACTTATGGCTTATAGATCTCACCATGACTGACATACATTATGTGGGATTTGCCTGAGGAGGCTGCATTTTGTCTCTGACCATTAGGTTCTACGTACTACCTAGTTTGCCTTTTACTCTTACCTTATCCATGTATTACTTTCTAAACCCAAATCTGATGCACAGACCTAACATTTTTATTATTTATTATAACCTGAGTGAGAACTGCTTTGATTTAACTGTTATGGGAGCAGAGAAAGAACCTAACCATTTCTAGGCCTCTGATTGCTGTAGAACCATGAAGTGTGCTATTTTACTATTGACCAGTAGAATCATATGAATATTTTTACCTTTTCTGTGCTGTTGTAAGTTGTCTGTGTTTGTGCAGCCTTGTACTCTTTTACTCAGAGCTGCTCAGTTGTAAGCAACCATGCTACTGATTGTGACTATTTTACACGACACTTGACAAATTACCGAAGTTGAAATATCTGGGATAACTACATTTTGTTTTGTTACAGAGGTACTGTGATAGCACTGCACTTGGTAGAACATAACCATTTCTAGACATCTGAGTGCTATAGAACATTGAAGTGTGCTATTTTGCTATGTTTTTGGTACCAGTATCCCAATTCTATGCCAATCTGCTAGTTATTCCCCTGTCCCCATACTTATTCCAATATTAGCTGGAATGATCATGGAGTTTAAAGGCGTTTCTCCTGTCACCATTCTGACTGGGGTTTTCTATTATGCCTTACTCACCCATTTCCTTAAATCCCCTGTTGACTAGTGGTAACATCTATAAGTGGCCACAAAATGGCAGTCTCATAGCATATTACCCCGTCTCCACAGCAGCTCAGCCAAATACACCCTAACAACCACTAGGACTATGTCTTCAATGCATAACATCCCCAGTCCCCAGTCTCCACCATGGATCATGGAAAGAGATGCCCACATCAGTTCCTACCCTTCTGGGACGGGAGCATCCATCTCTCCATGACATTCTGTTAGTCACCTAGATTGCTTGGGTCATAACCAGGACTTTATTACTCTATTTCAAGAGAGTGGATGGCTCTGAGTGCTATTTTATATTGGCCAGTGGTATTGCTTGAATATTTGCACCTTTTCTGTGATGTTATGAGTTGCTTGCATTTGCAGAGCACTACTCTTTGTGCAGACACAATAACCCATGCATTGTATAGACATAGGCATATAGAACCTTGACTTGCTCTAAATAACCTGCACTTAACCATGCATTGTACAGATGCAGACACTTAGAATCTTAACTTCCCTTACACCACCTACACTACAAATTCCTAGTGTACTTAATAGTAAGTAGTTGCTCAAAGAGGCTCTAATTTGCGCTGACTCTCATTGCTCTTTGTATGCAGACTTAGACTGTTTGTTTTAGAAAGACAGCACCTCAGTAAATCATCTCCAAACCCCATAGGTTCTAGTCTACCTTCAGGCCACAACGATATGCATTTGTAACCATTGATTTACACTTTTCAACTGTCAATGTACCCAGCCTGACTGAAATGGGCATCCTGAGGCACTGTAGCTATTGTCTCACCACTTAAACTAACACAGTGTGTGAGAGATGTAGTTATATAATGTTATTAGAGGCAAAGCTCTCACACAAAGATGCTACAGATAATCAAGCTGTTATTACCACACAACACTATGCTAAACAAATCACACACAGCTCAGACCATATACATAGATCTACCTAGGCTGAAGCTCTTAAAATTAACCTACCTAAAACACAAAGGCTACCTAAATGTAACTTAAGAAACAAATACCCTAAGCAATCTCACAAGCACACAACACAGACAGCACTCACCATTAAACATAGATCTAATCACAATGTCTCAATTCAAAGGCCCATAAGACAAACTTCCACACACTTCGCAGTAAGACACACTGATGTGCAAGCAGATGGTCCTGATCAGTTGCCTATCAGATAGGATCTGCCACATCATGCATGGACTTGTGTCATTACACCACAATTACACACGGGATGCAGTCATAGTGTACATGGGTGTAAATGACTTGAGATGTACCTTCCTGGTTATATGAAGAGAGACACGATGGAATATGAGTCAGGGATGAACCTTTCCTTAGGCTCACAGGTTCATAGGAGGTTACTAGACTACTGGATTATTTACTGCTGAGATTTTTGCTTGATCTACTGGATTATTTACTGCTTGGATTTTTCCTTGTCATTAAACTTTTTATCTTCATTGGAACACTGGAATACTGATTTGTTTTGTGACTGCTGTGGGATTTTGGCTTCAGGTGTGGTGTTTGTTTTTACCAGTTGCTTTTGTTAACCACTCTACGCACATTCTGGCTGTTGGAGTTTCATAGGATGTTACCAGACTACTGGCCCTAGGGCTTTTATAAGCCTAGCCATATTACACCCTTGCTTCCTTCTTGACCAAGTTGTATGGTCTATATTTGCAGCGTGAGTCTATTATCATCACTGACTGCCCTTATCCAAGAGGGACACAGGTGACACCCCAGTGGTAAATTTACAGTCTCCCATTCAGCTGTCTAAGTTACACTTAAATAGGATCATTGAGGAGCTCTCTTTTACATGAATTGGGAGTTTGTTCCAGAGGAGAGGTAATCTCTGTGAGACATATATGTCTCTCCAGCATGTCCTATTAATGTCGCAGGCTAGGTTAAGATCCCTACAGTGAGTGAATATTGTCCCATTTGACTTGCGGATGTGCAGCATTTTCATTATGGCAGGGTCTGAGACTGCTCTGTAGGCCAGGCACAAGTCACCTCTCAGCAGCCTATAAGATACAGAGTGCAGTGACAGGGCCTTGTAGGTCATGTGTTGAAGGCCCTGAATTTTCTTGGTGAGAAACCTCTGAGGTCTCTCTTTCCAGCTGTTGCACGTGTCTGGTGAGGTACATACAGAAGGGAGCACTGTATGCTATTACTGGTCTGATGAGGGATGAGTACAGGGGAGTTATAACATCCTTAGCTCTGGATGTGATGCCCTTACTTATGAGATGTGCAACATAGAAAGCCTTCCTTACCACTGTGGACACTTGATGATCTAAGTTAATGTTGCTATCAACCTGTGTTCTCAAAATTGTCACCACAGGGGTTAAGCTAAGAGAGGTACTGTTAATATTGTAATTTGCAGGGACTTCCCCTTTGCCAAAAGGGATGATAACACATTTTTTTGCTTTTAGTTTAAGTCAGTGGCTTTGGCAACAATCATTTGTCTGCATAATCCCTTTTTGTAGTATGTCAGCATTGTTGGGGGACTCAGGTTTGCAGTCATTGGCAAACTTGGTAAGCCACAGGCCATCCATTTTTGCATGGACTTCTGAGAAACAGATTCCAAACAGTAGGGGACCCACAGATCCCTGTGGTACACCACTGGTAACTGGTCTGCTGGTAGAGGTGGAATCTCCAACTTTGACTGTATGCATTCTGTTGGTGTGCCAGCTGGCTACCCATCTAGTGACATATGGGTTAATTCTCAGCTGGGTGACTTCCTCAGTGATGCCTGAGTGGGGGATTGTGTAAAATGCCTTGGCTAAGTCAGAATAGGCTGTATGTAATGTTTTGCCTTCATCCAGGGCTTTGGTGACATTCTCAAAGAAGTTCACAAAGTTTAATAACCATGCTCTACCCTTAGCAAAGCCAAATTGGATTGGGTCAAAAGTTTGAAGGTCACATATATCTTTGTTGATAAGGTCCATGATGATTCCCTCCATGACCTTGCAGATAAGGTTGGTTAGGCTTATGGGTCTATAGTTCCCAGGGACAGTTGATGGACCTCCTTTGTGCAAAGGAATTACTGTTGCTGTTTTCCACTCTACTGGGACAAAACCAGTACTTAAAGTGTGGTTGAAGAGAGTGCTAAGTGGTTCCACTAGGTTCTGTTTTAGACCATTTAGTAGGCAGCCTGGGATGTTATCCGGTCTCATAGAGCCTGTGTTTTTGACCATGGAGAGTACGGTTATGACCTGCTCTTTGGAAATGCTAGGTAGAGGACTGGTGACAGGTAATCTTTGGGGTATGTCTGGTGGAGACGGGGGGGGGGGTGAAGTTTGCACCAAATCTGTCTGCTATCAGGTTGGCAATGTCCTTGGGATCAGTATGAGTGGTACCATCCACTACTAGTTCGCCACAAAGCTGGGCCTTCCCTTTTAGATTTAGCTAGGTATGCCAGTTTAACTTCTTAATTGACTTTAGAGGACCATCATCAAGAATTAAGCTGAAATACAAACAAAAGTTATGTCTTCAACACTTGACTTAACGTCTGGTGTCATAAAAAAGGGGTCCAGTATATATCAGCCTGGGAAGCTATAGTAGACAGTACTAACTGCTTTGCCAGGGCTGGCCTGCAGCTATTCCCCAAGGCTTTCATTTATTAGTTAAATTTCTGTTCTCCTTCATAGTGCCTTTTCTACACAAAGTCAGTCTTCTAAAGTTTCCAACATAACAAAACACAATCTGGATAATAAAAAGGTACTGCTTCTCAGTCAGTGCTAAGAGCCTTAACAAAAAAAAAACTCCACTTTCTACAAGCACTCTTTACTTTAGAAAACATTGATATATGCATCTATCATCACAGGGACGTGGTTCAAGACCAATGAGAGCGCTCTACCACTGGAGGGTTTCAATGCATACTACACATGCAGGTTCATTGCACTACTAGACAAGGACACTAAAGGCTGTGGTGTCTCCATATTCTTAAAATAAAATTAGAAGTTATGTACCTACCATAACGTTCCATGTTAGTTGTCTTCTCTCGCCTTCTTTCTTGCTGGATGGGTTCGGAGCCGATCCTCGGCTCCGACTCGGCACTTGCTTTAGCTCGAGAACTCCTTTTACCAGCTCGAGGCAACCCTATATCCCATGATGCAAGGCGGAACTACCTCAGATCTCGTTTGGCAGCTAACTGACCCTGCTAAAGACTTATCCTAACATAATTAGGAACCATGGTTCCTAAAAGAAGTCCTCATAACAATGCTCCAGAGGAAGCAATCTAATAGGAACTCTCCAAGATCTGTCCAGGCCAGGGGGAAGGAGGGAGGGACGCAAGAAAGAAGGCGAGAGAAGACAACTAACATGGAACGTTATGGTAGGTACATAACTTCTAAATGTTAAGTTGTCAATCTCGCCTTCATTCTTGCTGGATGGGACCGCGTCCCTAGCACCTGTATCCCGGGTGGCTCAATGGAACAGACTCTTGAGAACTGTGGAACCAAAACTGGCCCTATCTCTGGAGGCCAAATCCAACTTGTAATGAGACACAAAGGTATGAGGCGTGGCCCAAGTAGCTGCTGCACAAATAGTGTCAATGGGAAGTCTATCCTGAAAGGCTACAGAAGTGGATAGACTCCTGGTCGAATGTGCTTTTGGCTTAGAAGATAGTTGTTTGCCCCCTAGAGAGTACACATAGGAAATGGTGGAAGTCAACCATCTAGATAAGGTCACTTTAGAAACTGGAAGACCTAACCTGTTTTCTGCATAGGAGACAAACAATTGGTCTGATTTTCTAATTTGTTTAGTCCTATGCAAGTAGTACCTGAGCTGATGATGAACATCCAAAAAATGCAGCTTCTGTTCAGCTCTGTCAGAATAGTTAGGAAAGAAAACTGGTAGATCAATAGATTGGTTAATATTGGTTTGAGATACAACCTTGGGAAGAAAGGAAGGGTTAGTTCTGAGCGAAACCCTATCCTTATGAAAAACCAGATAAGGTGAATGAATACAGAGGGCCTGAATCTCAGAAACTCTTCTTGCAGAAGTAACAGCCAGCAAAAATATAGTTTTCCACGTCAATAACTTTAAAGAACACGTAGCAGACGGTTCGAAAGGAGGTAGAATTAGGGATGCCAACATTAAGTTTAGATCCCATTGCGGAGGAGGATGTTTCACAGGCGGTTTTAGGAGAAAAACTCCTCTTAAAAAGGCTTTGCATAACCTATGAGACATGATGTTATTGTCATGCAAGCCAACATGATACTTGGAAATAGCAGCCAGTTGTACTTTGACTGTAGATGATGAAGATCCCGAATGAAAAACCTCCGCCAGGAAATCCAAAACAGAATGTACAGGAGCGGTAAAAGGATCAATATTTCTGGCGTTTGCCTAAATCGAAAAACGTCGCCACTTGCTAGCATAAACAGTTCTAGTGGACGACTTTTAAGAAGACACTAAAATGTCTCTGACTGAGTCAGAAATCATTGGTAGCCTGGCTAGGGAAGGAAGTGGAGCAACCAAGCAGTGAGGTTGAGAGAATGAATGGCCCGGTGCTGCTGACCCGACTGGTGGATCAAAAGATCCGGAACTGGGTCCAGATGCCAGGGCTGCACCAGAAGATGATGATGTAGAGACGGAAACCAAATTTGTCGAGGCCAATATGGAGCAATGAGGATCAATTTGGCTCTCAAAACGGTGGCTTTCTGAATGACTTGTGGAATCAATGGAAAGGGAGGAAAAGCATAAAGAAGTCCCGAGGCCAATCCTGGGTTAGAGAGTCTCTCAAGGGTTGGCCTGGAAGAGGAAATAGTGTGAAGTAATCTGGGCACTTGCTGTTTTGAGGGGTAGCGAAAAGATCGCAACAAGGGGTGCCCCACTTCAGAAAAATCTGATCCACTACAGATTGATTGAGAGACCACTCGTGAGGCATCAGAATAGATCTGCTTAGCCTGTCCGCCAATAGGTTGGACCTGCCGGGGATGTGCGTTGCTATCAGAAACCGCTGAGAAGAGATCACCCATTGCCAAAGTCTGAGAGCTTCTCGACATAAGGGATAGGACCTGGTTCCGCCCTGTTTGTTGATGTACCAGACCACGGACATGTTGTCCGTCTGTACTGCAATAGTCCCTGTGGGAAGAAAGTCGTCGAGGGCTTGCAACGTTAAAAGCACTGCTCTCATCTCCAGGACATTTATGTGCAGGTGGTATTCTATGGGTTGCCACGTCCCGTGGACCATCCTGCCCTGATAATGCCCCCCCCACCCGATCAGAGAGGCATCCGTGGTGACTGTGGCAACTGGAGGAGGGGGAACAAAGGGTCGGCCCTGATGAAGAAGAGGGGAAGATATCCACCATCGTAGATGAGCCCTGCACGACTGTGTCACCAAGATTTCGTGTCTCATGGGCAGATCGTGGTATGACCACTGCGTGAATAACATCCACTGCAGGAGACGCATGTGGAAGCGAGCCAGTGGAAGAAGAACAATGGCTGCAGCCATTAGGCCTAGAACTTTCAAGACAAACCTGGCTTTGATCTTGTTGCTTTGTAACAGAAGCTGAACAAATTTCTGGATGTCCAGAATCCTTTGATCTGTTAGCCTGGCTAACATTCTGACGGTATTTAACTCTGCGCCTATAAAGGTGATAGATTGGCAAGGCAGCAGAGAGGATTTTTCGAAATTTACCGAAATTCCTAGACTCTTGCAAAGCTGTAGGGTGTAGTCTCTGGACCGAAGAAGCTGATGCTTGGAGGTGGCGGAGAGGAGCCAGTCGTCCAAATAAGGAAACACCTGGAATCCTCGACGTCTCAGATGAGCTGTGACCACTGCCATGCATTTGGTGAACACTCTGGGGGCTGAAGTGAGGCCAAAGGGCAGTGCTCTGAATTGGTAATGACTGGCTCCCAGCCGAAAGCGGAGAAACCTTCTGGAGCATCTGTGAATCTTTATGTGATAGTACGCATCTTGAAGGTCTATAGAGCACATCCAGTTGTCCTTGCCCAGAAAGGGCAGAATGGATTGCAGCGTGACCATCCGAATCTTGCCTTTCTGACAGACTTGTTTAGTCTGCTTAGGTCTAGTATTGGTCTCCAATCTCCCGTCCTTTTGGGGACCAAAAAGAATCTTGAGTAGAAGCCGGATCCTACTTGGTCTGCCGGCACTGTTTGGATGGCTCTTTTTTCCAGGAGTTTTGAAACTTCCTGTCTTGCCAAATCCCTTTGACCGGGTGAGATGTCTGGAAGGGATTGTAGAGGTACGGAAACCTTCGAAGGGGATTTTGTAACCCTCGGATATGATCGACTGTACCCACTTCTCTTGTGATAGGGATTGCCAGGCTCCTGGGTACAGCGAAATTCTTCCCCTGACTGCCTCCAAGGGTGGACAGTCGGGCAACACCTCAGGGATGCTGAAAGGGCTTCTCAGGAAGAGACTCCCTGTTGCCCTGGTTCTGAGGACCCCCCCTGCCTCTAGGGCGGCGTCTATTATTGTTACCCCCTCTGCCTCTGGGGGTAAACTGACCACGTGTGTCCGGTGTAGCTCCTTGGGCTTTACGGAACCACATCTTCCCCCCCTTCTGACCCTTGGGATATGGTCTAGAAGGAGTGGAAAACTGGACTCCAACGGCAGAAAGAGTTTTACCGTCCTGCTCACATCTGGTCAAAGTATCCTTCACCTGAGGTCCGAACAAAGCCGAACCGTCAAAGGGGGTGTTGGTGAAGGACGCCTTAAAGGGGTCCGCAAAATTACACAGCCGCATCCAGGCTTGGCGTCTAAGAGCAACACCTGTGCCTGCAGCCCTGCTCGCTCCATCGGCCGCATAAGATATGAGCCGCATGGAGGAGTTAGATATAGAATTCAGGATAGCAAGCTGAGAGGCAATCTTTTCCTGAGCCCCAGCAGCAGAAGGATCCTGGACTACTTCTCCCAGTTCCTTGAGAATATCTCGTTGAAGCCTGGTGAAGTGACAAAGGTAATTCAGCGAACGCATAGCAAAGGTCGCTGAAGAAAACATCCGCTTTCCATACCTGTCCATGGTCCTAGAATCCTTATTAGGAGGATGGACAGGTACTGAAGGATCCGCCAGTTCCTTCTTAGTGGTCGCCGCTACCACCATAGCATCCACAGAGACACCTTTGGACAGAAACTGTTTATCCGAAGGGGCCGTGATGAACTTGGATGGTCTCCTGGGGACAGGTTCCACAGAATCTGGAGCCGCCCACGCCTTCCGAGCCACTACCTGCATGAGTGGGTCGAAAGGCGGAGACACCCAGGAGGTGGAGGGTCGGGATCCAAAAGCCTCCAGGTATACCGACTCATCCTCGGAGGGGTCAATGGAGGGCCAATTCCCCCTCTGTTTGAGGAGCTCAAGGATGTCTGAAAATGAGACATCCTCAGAGGGGGACCATGGGGAACCCTCCGACTCATCTAAGTCGGTATCAGATGTAGTAGACTCAGGGCAGTCTGTGTGTTTCCTCTTACACGTCCTCTTCCGAGGGGGTTCCCCTGCAGGGTCAGGAGAAACCTCGGAAGAGGAGGAAATTCCCAGTGGGGAAACCTGGGGCGATGGATCCCTGGGCCTGAGAGCAAGAGGCTGGCAAGAGGCATCTGCAGGCACTGATGAGGGAGGAGCTAGAGGGATAGACCGTTGACCAGGCTCAGAGGCCAGGACACTCCTCATCACCTCAAAGGCTCCTCTTCCCGGGAGACCTGAACACACCCGCTCCGAAGAAACAGGAATGGTCGGCTCCAAGGAGAGAGAAGGCTCCGAGGCCGATGTCGGCGCCGAGCTTACCAAAGCCGAAGCCCCGAGAGGGAGAGCGGGGTCGGACAAGGGTCCGATGCCACTAGCCCCCTCGGAGCCGACAGTGGAAACCCGACGACCGGATCCCTCCAAGGAAGGTCTCAAGGAGGAGATCGGAGCCGAAGATGACGGAGCCGAAGGATGTATCGGCTCCGGCATCGAAACAGTCGCTGTCCCAAGAAGCTCCGGCTCCGAACTCTGGTGTGGAGTCGGAGGAGGAATCTCAAGAATCGGGGCTATAGCCGAAGTCTGTTGAGACGGGCTATGGAGCATTTGGGCCAGTGCCTGAGACTTCAACAGCCTGCTTACCACCCTCTCCAAATCGTGGTCAGACAGCCTGGAAGATCTCGAAGATCGGCTCCGATGGCTCCGCTCCGACAAAAGAGGAGACCCCGGGCAGTGAATACTTAGTATCGAAGGGGACCGGGATCTCTTACGGGTCGAAGCCATCGGAGCCGAAGTCCCTTGAACCCCAGATGGAGCCGAGGATATCTCGGCCCCGATGCTGGATAAAGTGTCGGCTCCAGCCGGAGCCGACAAGGCCACAGTAGTCAGGGTATCGGAGCCGGCCGGCACCGAACCCACTACTCTAACAGAAGAAGTATCGACTCCAGCCGGAGCCGATATCGGCTCCGACGGAGCCGGAGCCACCGGAGGAGGCTTGGACACTGTAGCCTGAGCCTTCGGTGGCTTAAGAGGTTTTCCTGCCCCTGGCTTAGGAGGAGAACCTTCAGGTTTAAGTAAACCTCGGAGGATTAATTTGTTCCTCCTTTCCTGCAGGACTCTCTGGCTAAAAGCATGACACAATGCACAGGAGTCCTGCAGGTGCAAAGGCCCCAGGCAATACACACAAGAAGTGTGACCGTCTGTCAGGGACATTTTCTGACAGCACTGGTCACACTTCTTGAAGCCTGAGACCTTGCCTTCCCTAGACATCCTAAAAGGATAGACACAAACAGTCCCCACAAACACACAACTTAATCCCTACACAGACACACAGGAAGGGAATAACTTGGGGAACTAGGCCTGACTAAAACTTTAAACTGAAAACTATTATAAAAGTTTAAAAGGAAGGGAATAGGGTGGGCTGTAACTAAGTACAGGCTAATCTAACACTAAAGGGAAAAAATAAACCCCTAACTGAACTTTTTCTTCTTTAACAAGAAAAAACTTACCTCAGCTGGCAAAGGAGACCTCTTTCGCTAAGCGGCAAACGAGATCTGAGGTAGTTCCGCATTGCATCATGGGATATAGGGTTGCCTCGAGCTGGTAAAAGGAGTTCTCGAGCTAAAGCAAGTGCCGAGTCGGAGCCGAGGATCGGCTCCGAACCCATCCAGCAAGAATGAAGGCGAGATTGACAACTTAACATAACACTTCACCACTAGACTCCATGTCCAAGTTACTATCAACAAAAAGCCTACTGTACCCTAACCTTAACCCTGCAACTTACCTTAAAAAATACCATTTCATAACACTATCACTGTTCAGAAAACCATGTCCTACAGTTTTATATATTGCATACATACTCAAGCCCACAAGTATAACACATTTTTAAAAAGTGGAACATATGACTATCTTTAGTTATAAGTAAGTAAAGAGACACAAAGAACTTCTATTGAATTAAGACTCCACTAAGTTTTTATGGAGTTGTTCGCACATCTTTTCCCTGTACATTACTTATTAAGTATGCTGACAGGACATAGCACAACCAATATTACTGAAAAAGTTACACAGCTCTGCTCATTTCTACAGACCTGGTCATCAAAGCACAAAAAAGAAGTTGTGCCTTACCATAACATTCCATCTGAGTTATCCATCTTCATCTGACATCACCTCTGGGTTTGTTTCCGATCCTTCGGAACTGACTCAGCTGTTTCTATAGCTTGTGGATGCCAAAAAACTCTCGAGGGGTCTATATTATATTCTCGAAAGCCGACAATGTAAAATCTGACATTGTCAACACAAGAATATCGAATGCTCAGAATCTCGAGCGTGTAAACGGAAATCTCTGTAAGGGGGAATTTCCATTTACTGCAATGTCGTACTGTCTCCGAGTTGGTATATTTAAATAGCAAGGGGTGTGTGTGGGGGGTGCAGCCATTAGGGTACTTTTTTCTTTTTTTTTCTGTCTATGTATAAGGTCGATGTTTGAAAACATCGACCATATGTTGTTCGATGTTTTCAAACGTCGATCGTATAATATAGACCCCTCTCGAGCACATCCCTTACCCATAATGCTTAGGAAGACTAACTCAGATCAAATTTGCGGATACGTAAATGAAGATGTAAAAATAAATAAAATAGACCATATCTGGAGTAGAATTATATTCCAAAAGGAAAAATCTCAAGTGAGCGTTCGTTCTCCCAGGAAATCAGGCAGATGGAAGGAGGGAGGGGAGTTGATGACAGGTGAAGATGGACAACTCAGATGGTACATTATGGTAAGACATAACTTCTTTATCTGGAGTTGTCAATCTTAATTCTGTCATCACCTTTGGGACAGTGTCTCCAGCTAATAAGAACCCTGTGTGGACTCAAGGAAGGATATTCCTGAGCACCATTGAACCAAATGATGCTCTTCCCCTAGAGACCAGGTCTAATTTGCAATGAGTAATAAAGGTATGAGAAGATGCCCAAGGTGCAGCTGCACAGATGTCATCCATGGAAGTTCTTGACTGGAAGACAGCAGTAGTAGCTACTGCTCTAGTTGAATGTGCTTTCAGTGGTATAGGTAAAGAAATACTATAAACGAAAGAAATACAGTCTGAAATCCACTTAGCCAGGGTTACTTTGTTTACAGGTTGTCCCAATTTAATATGTGAAAAGGAAACAAACAGCTGATCAGACTTCCTGATGTCCTTGGTCCTGTCAAGGTAGAATCTTAGTTGTCTGTGAACATCTAACAGACGTAATGAGTACTCCCCCTTGTTAGAATAATTTGGGAAAACACCAGGAGATTAATGCATTGATTAAGGTTGCTTTCTGACACAACCTTAGGTAGAAAGGATGGGTTGGTTCTGAGAGAAACTCTATCCTTGTGAAAAATCAAATATGGAGGTCTAGACGAAAGTGCCTGAATTTCCAAAATTTTTCTAGCCGAGTTAATGGCTACTAAAAAGATAGTTTTCCAGGATAAAAACTTTAGATCACATCTAGAGGCTGGCTCGAAAGGAGGTTGAGTCAGAGCTTGCAGCATCAAGGTAAGGTCCCAAGGAGGAGTAGGGTCTTTGTAAGGAGGCTTTACAGGGACAGTACCTTTTAAAAAAGCTTTATAAAGTCTATGTGAAGCAACAGATGAGCCATGGAAACCAGTGTGAAAATTAGAAATGGCTGCCAGCTGGACTTTAATCATAGAATTGGAAGCACCATCATTGAAAATAGAAGCTAGGAAGTAAAGAATTTCATGGATTGGTGCTGAAAAGGGATCAAGGTGATGTGGGGAGGCCCAATGAGTGAATCTTTTCCATTTACTTGAGTAAAGTTTTGAGTAGATAGTTTATGAGATGACAAAAATATGTGTCTAACTGGGGAAGACTGCACATCATGCCTGGCCATTAATGCAATTGGAGATACCAAGCTATCAGCTTCAGAGTTGTAATGTCTGAGTGACTAATGCCCAATGGATGTGACAGGAGGTCCAGAACTGGATCCAGAATACCAGATGACACAGGAAGAGGAACCAAATTTGATGAGGTCAAAAGGAGGCAATGAGGATGACTTTGCTCTTCAACCTGGCTGCTTTTTGTAGAAATATGGGAATTAGTGGGATCAGAGGAAAGGTGTAAAGGAGACCAAGTGACCAATTGTGAAGAAGAGCATCCCTCGGTTATTTCCCCTATGGGGGATGAGGGCAAAGTACCTGCTGCATTTGTTGTTCAGTGGGGAGGCAAAAGGCCACAGGAAGCTGGCCCCATGCTCAGAAAATCCTTTCAGACACTTTTGGGTTAAGGGACTACTCGTGAGGTAGAAGGATGCAGCTGGTCAATTTGTCTGCTATCACATTGGACTTCCCTGGAATATACATTGCGATCAGAAAGCAGTTGGATGAGATCGCCCACTGCCATACTCTGATGGCTTCTCAGCATAAGCGGTAAGATCTGGTTCCCCCATGTTTGTTGATGTATCAGACCACTGACGTTGTCTGTCTGAATCACAACTGTCCCTACAGGCACTGAGTCCTGAAATGCTCCCAATGTTAATAGCACCACTCTCATTTTCTCTGTTTCTTTGTATTAGTGTATGGACTTGAGTCTGAATAGCTCCCAAGTTAGATGGAGGGAATGAGGCAATGGAGGTTCTTGTGTATAACAATGCTCCTATAAAAGTTAGATTTTTGCATTGGTTCTAACAAGGATTTGTCAACGTTGACTGTGATGCCTACAGGGTTGCATAATTGTAGAACTTTTTGTTTTTCTGTTGCCTGGTAGCAGCAGAAATGATCCGGTCGTCTATGTTCAGAAACACCCAGAATCCTCGCAGTCTTAAGTAAGCTGCTACTACTGGCATGCATTTGGTGAACACCCTGGGGGCTGTGGTGAGACCAAAGGGCAGAACTCTGAATTGGTAATGACTGGCTCCCAGCCAGAAAAGAAGGAATCTTCTGTCCATCTTTGTGTGGTAGTACATGTTCTGAAGATCTGTAGAGCACATCCAGTCCATTATTTCCTAAAAATGGAAGAATGGCCTGAACCGTGACATCTGGAATTTGTTTTTTCAAACAGATTTGCTCAGTTTGCTGAGATCCAAAATTGGTCTCCAATCCCTTGCCTTTTTTGGCACTAAAAAGAATCTTGAGTAAAATCCGGATCCTATTTGGTCTGGTGGAACTTCGTGGATAACTCTTTTTTTTCTATCAGCTTTTGAATTTGAATAGCTGCCTGTTCTCTCTGACTAGGTGGAACATCAGGGAATCTCTTTGAACTGGGAAAAGAAAAGGAAAAGGGAATTATATAGCCTCTGGAAATGATTCTCTGCACCCAAGTATTGGAGGTAATTAATTTGCCAGGCTTTTATGTGCAGGGATAAGTGCCCCAGAGGTGGACAATTGCGTCTCTGTCCAGGAGTGCTGGAAGGATTTTCCAAAGATGGAATCTCAGAAACTCTGATGTTGTGGGCCACCTCCGCTATAAGGGTGTCATCTTCCATTATTGCTCCCCCCTCTGCCTCTGGGGGAACCTTTGCTAGGTGTAGTCTGGGAAGACCCCAGGGTCTTTCTGAACCACATTTTGCTCATTCCTCATTGGTTTCAAGAGAAGGACTTTTGAGGAGTGGAAAAATGCACTCCTACAGCAGAAAGGGTTTTCCAATCCTTCTCACACCTGGTTAAAGTGTCTCTAACAGTTGGGCCAAAAAGGGAAGAGGCATCAGCAGCTGCATTAACAAAGACTTGAAGGCCTCCACAAAAATCACACAAGCACATCCAGGCATGCCTTCTTATGGAAATGGCTAAACCCGCTATTGTTGTTCTTTCAGCAATATAAGAAATGAGCCTCATGGAGGAAATGGAAATGGATGTCAGGATAGCCATCTGAGAGTTGACTGAATCCATACCTCTTCAGAAACAGCTCCTGACACAGCATCTGATAGCTGCTTTATCAGATCTCTCTGCAATCTCGTAAACTGTGCCAGGTTTAAAGACCATAGAGCAAAGGTTGATGACACATAAACTCACTTCCTGAATCTATCCATCACCCATGACTCTTTGTTGAGGGATGGACAGAGGAACTTTCTTCCACTAGTTTCTTTTTGGGCCATTGCCACCACCATGGCAGCTACAGGAATTCCTTTAGTCCAGAAATGCTTATCCCCTGTGGCTGTGACAATTCTGTCTGGTCTCTTGGGATTGGTCCGGTGGCATTGGGGGATTTCCACACCCAGTGACAGATCAATTTGATGAGGTCGTTGGTGGGTGGAGATACCCAGGAATTAGATGGGCAGGTACCAAGAGCCTGCAGGTACATGGATTCCTCAGTAAAAGGGTTGAGGGACTTCCAACCACCTCTCTGCTTAAGTATTTCCAGGATATCTCCAAGGAGACATCATCTGGAGGTGATCTGGGGGACCCTTCGCCCTCACCGAAATCCATGTCTTCTGTGATGGACTCTTCTGGAGAATCTAGGTGTTTCCTTTTACACAATTTCTTCCAAGGGACCTCTTTAGGGGGAACATCTGGGGGTGTTTCAGAAGAAGAAGGGGTACTCTGCTGGGCAGCCTGAGGTTGCAGTATCCATTGATCCTGTGAGGGGTTGGTTGATGCTCCGGACCCAAAATGGCCAGGGATGGGGACTCCAAGAAGGAAGGAACTAACATGGTACTGGAAGTAGTCAATGCCCTCTTCAGGGCCTGGAAGTCTGACCCACCAGAAGAGAAGAGGTGCTCCATGGCCAAAAAGGAAGCCCTTGGCACCAAAGTCCCCTCATCCAAATAAAGTCCCCATCGAGACCAAAGTTGGACCCATACTCATCCGTGTCAGTTCACTGAGATGCTGGGACTGCTCCAATAAACTGGAAGCAGACTCCAATGACTTGAAATTGACCACCAAGCCATGGCCCTGAGAAGGGCTCCACTTCTGACACAACTGAAGTGCTCAGGGCAATCATCCGTTCTGAAGAAAAGGAGACATTTGGAACAGACAAGGTCGGTTCTGGAAAGCTTGGAACTGAGGACTCTAAAGTGCCTGTGGAGGTTAAGGGAGGAATACTGGAAGGGGAAGTGGAAGGTGTCAGTGCCTGTCCCAAAGGGGTAGGAGCCAATGATGTGCCCAGCACACCTTGGGCTCAAAGTATCTTAATCACCACCTTCTCCAAATTGACTTCAGTGAAACTCCTGAAAGAACATATGGAAACCACTGAGGGGGACTTTAGTCTATCTAAGAATGGAGAGAGTGGCCTGTCAGCAAAAGGGTCCACTGAAGGTGAATACTGGGTCCTTGGCAGTGGAGTAATGGG